>NC_080571.1:347012536-347312536 GCF_030247185.1 Malaya genurostris
GTTTTATTTCGATATAACAGCTCCAAACACTGCTCAGAATCATAAATTCGTTGTTGTTTTTGATCGATTGTGAGCTCACGCGGCACCCATTTTGCACAAAGCTTTCTTATATCCAAATATTCGTGAATAATATGTCCAACACGTTCCTTTGATATCTTTAGGGTGTGAGCTATCTCGATCAACTTCACTTTACGGTCATTGAAAATCATTTTGTGGATTTTTTTCACGTTTTCATCGGTAACAGCCTCTTTTAGACGTCCACTGCGTTCATCGTCTTCGGTGCTCATATGACCAGTACGAAATTTTGCAAACCACTTACGAATTGTTGCTTCGCCCGGTGCAGAGTCTGGATAACACTCATGAAGCCATTTTTTGGTATCGGCGGCACTTTTTTTTCATCAAAAAGTAGTGTTTCATCAACACACGAAATTTCTTTTTTCCATTTTTTTCACAATAACAAAAGTAGCTTCACTCAAAATGCAATATCTCACAAACTAATAATCAGACAGCTGTCAAATTTATACACGTATCTTTTGAAGGTTGATACTAACTGAAAATGGTATGGATTTAATTCTAGCGGCGCGCTCTCATAGAAACGATACGAACTTTTCAGCCGATCTGTTATATAACTGCTATATAGAACTGGGATCAAAAGTTATATATAAATTTTATGAAACTAGTCATATGGTATAGATAAACCTATCTATATATATTCGAAGTGAATATAATATGCGTTTCATAAATTGTTTCAATGTATGTTGTGTGGATATCTAGTAATGGTTATAGGGCGCGCCAATAAATTTGACTCAGACTGAAAATTTCATTCGTTATAGGAAAAACTTGTAAAAATAACGTTACGAAGAGTTTTATGTTTCATAAGATTATCTTATATTTTTGACATGCTGTTGAATACACCTTGTAGCCTTCAATGGAAATGCTAATAATGAAAAATCATTAGAATATCATATAATGTGAAAATGAGAATTCAGCTCAGTGTATAGTTCATTGACTGGTTTGTTGGTTAAGTATTTTATTTATTTACATCTTTGGAACTGAAAAATACTGAAATCGGTTATACTGTCTCGCATAATAATGGAGCCGATGCGAAATAGTACAGTTTGTCGGTTACGTCACTTCTACGAATGACTGTCTAAATCGGTTGAGCCATTTCTCCATAAACTTTCACAAAGAAAAAAATGCATTTTTTTAGTTATTTCTACGGTTATATGTTTGAAACTGGAAGTGTCTGTCTTTTGTCCTTCGAACTTGATCAATGTGTTGGATAGTAGCTTTCAATCGAGTCTGAGATTATCGAAATTGATTCTGCCTTTGATGACTTTCATTTTTAATGCCAATATTATGCTAAGACTATATCAATATCTTACCATTCAATTAGGTTACATGCCACATTAAATGAAAAAAGAAGTATCTATGGATATGTTCATAACACAACTTTGAACTGAATCCATTTGCAAGTCACCATTTCGCTCGTAAATGGAAATTCCAGTATGCACACGACCCGACAAATCATTCCATTTTGATGCGTACAATATTGAAGTAATGCTTTCGAATCAAGTTCAATTGTGGCAAATCCATCAACAAAACACCGACATACAAGCGCTTCAAATTAGGTCTAAAAGAATGTATCGATGAACGTTCCAAATTGTCTACTATCTATCGCAGAATCAACATCAACAGCTAATTTTTTTCTCTTTATGGGCTACTCTGGCCGAGGGGGGTGGTTACAACGATCCACACTTTCCATACCAGACGAACTAGGCTATTGTGCCCAAATGAACACTAGTAACGAAGGAGGAAATCCTCCAGCATGTAACCCAAGCTACAGATTCATTTACGGTTATCAATTTGCAACGGAAGATTCTAATATCTTCTATTGCAAGTTCACCAGAGAATTTGTCACTTGAGCAGGAAGTGTGTGCTTCACCCTGTAACCAGTCAATCATTGAGTCGTGCGTCTGTTTCGTATTGGTATTTTGTCATCCTGCCAGCTGCTTCTGTGTCTTAAATGTTCTCGTCGATGAAACTTTGCAAAATATCGCTTTGTATCCGCTTCGGTCTTGGCCCTGCTTTCCTATATAGTCTTTTATGTCTGAAGCGGGTCAAACGATTATTACTTTAAAGTTCCTAAATAGATGTAGATATGTTTGGTCACTATCCATTCTAATCTGCTCTGATTGTTTCTATCTTTGTCGATGTTACGTAACATTTCCTTTTCCCCATTGCATCGCTTATTTTACTATGCCGGAGAAACCTGTTAATATCTCAAGCTGATAATTTATCAAGAATAAAGAAATATTAATAATTACTATAACAATAATAATATCAATATGAAATAATAATAGTGACAATCACAACAATAATAATAATAATGATAATAATAAAAGTAATAATAAAAATATAAATATTGCGACTTATCAAAAGTTAATATGTCATCAAATGAGTTATTACATGAAAATGCCAATTTTTCGTCGTTTTACTGGGGCTCTTGATTTGGTATTCCTGTGGCACACTAGGATTTTTCCGCTCCATATCGTTTTTGTCTATAATCTTTTATTTTGATAGTTTCTCGTGATAAAAATAAAATAAAATCAGGTGTTAGTAAGCTTGTCAAATTATATAATGCAAGGATGCGCATTTAACACTAGATTGTCCAGGAAAGTCACAATATGTGAACAATGGAAGGATTGCTTGAAATTCTGTGAACTTTTCAAATTCTCTATTTAACGATACATGCACTTAGGCACACTGCACTACCTTTTATTTATTCTGTCACAGTTTATATTATTGACTTTCTCTCTTTCAATCAAACTAAGTTTTGGGCCTTCTAGTGTTGAGCACGCATCCAGGAAACAAGAACTACATGTATTTCGTGAAGAAATACTAGGTGTGATTGGATGAAATGGTCCACGTGAACCGTTCTCTTCCAGAAACACACATCTCACACTCCTAGCTAGAAGGTGACATCTGTGTCCAAGTTGGAGAAATCTAAGTACATTCAAACCTTTCCCGATTTGAGAGTGTATTCACACCTGATTAATCAGTTTCGCCGTCATTGCAATTTGTAAACATTACCGATACCGAACCGGATCGGAAAGGTTTGAAAGTTCCTAAACGGTTCATAAGATATCAATTTACTCCTATTCCTGATAGTCCTCCTTTTAGAATTAAATTCACCAAGTTCAGGACGAATATGATATATTAATATTCATCCCAACTGGATCAAAATAATTCAAATTGGTGACCAATTCCAGGCATAAGAATGCTCGAAACCACCTAATGACCTATTGTCAATTTCAAACAGTATTAGTCCTGTCCACTCCGTGATCGATCCAGACAACATAATAATTTTCATCTTTTACATTTATAAGCGAACGATCGATCTCGGTATGGTCCGACTTTGTCAATACGAAGTATAAATTGACTCCCACCCCCATCCGCCAAAGGGGGGTACGCGCCCTGTAGCTCATCATCCAAAGCCTAGGGAGAATCAACATCAACAGCTAACTGATACTGAATATACTCAAGTGAACACGGTGTGGAGCAGACCGAAAATGGCTTCCACACACCGCACACAATGCCTTCTCCTTTGAGCGAATGAATGTAACTTTCAGTTTAGTCATCCACTCACTAACCAAACAACTTGTCTCACTCACAGTCCCAAGCTGACTGTGGAAAAAGCGGGGAGCGGGTCATTTCGCCGAAGGCCATTTCGTCGTTTGGCCGCCTCGGAGCTGTGATTTGACGTCGTTAGACTATTATCTTTGGGGGGCTGTCAAAGATAAGTGTTATGTGGACAAGCCAGAGACAATTCAAGCCTTGAAGGACAACATTCGTGCAGCCATAACTGAAATAAAGCTGCATACAATCGAAAATGTACTAAAAAACTGGACCGACCGCATGGCGTACTGCAAGGCCAGCCGAGGCAGCCATTTGAATGAAATTATATTCCACAATAACCCGGAAGGATTGTACTTTAATATGAAAAAATAAATTTTGAAATCGGATGAACCGTTTGTGTTTTATTGCATGTTTAGAAAAAAATTACATGGTGGATCCTGTATGCAACTGCTTTGATGCTAAGTGGCTAATAATTAACAAGTTTCCTTGGGAACTTCTTTCTGAGGTTTATGAATCAGTCTTTATTCAAGAAGTACAAGTGTAGGTCGAAAAAAAAAACGGGCGTTCGCGTATTATCATTTATTTTTGTTTATTTTAAATTAACTCCACTCATAATATTAAGACAATTGCACTGATTTTGTGCGATAGTTCGTACGGTCCAGAGGATGACATCATATTGGAAAGCTCTGATTGGCTAGTGGAAAAATAGGTCAATTGAAACTGATGTTGCCTTATATGATTAAGTTAAATATTTCTGAATCAATTTTTAGTTAAATTATTCAAACAATATCAACAAATCATTGAGTTATAAGCGTTCAAAATTACTACAGAAAAGGGTTACGCGGCTTTGTAGGTTTTACTTGACACCCGGCCCCGTACAGTGAAGAGTAAAGCATTTTAATGCCAAGAATTAAGCAAATTTGGTAATCATGGTGGATGAGCGTCAAATCAAAGTTCAAGAGATCAATCAACTGGAAGTGCTTTTACGATCTTACGCGGAAATCTTGGGCATGAAAAAGTTCTATTCCAAATGGGTTCGCTCACAATGATACAAAAGCAACAACGCATCAACGATCCAGAGAGCTGTACGGTATTGTTTAGTCGCTATAAAAACGATTTCTTGTGTTGTTATGAAACAGTGGACGAAACATGGATCCACCATTTTTCTCCGGAATCATATCAGCATTCAGCCCGAAAACGCAACAGGTAACTGGAAAAATCATTGTATCAATTTTTAGATGCTCGAAGTATAATTAACGACTATCTTGAAAGGGAAAGAACCATCGAAAGTTATTATTCATATGAAGAAGATAAAAATCATTTTTAATCAAGACCATCCATCGTGTCACAAGTCAATGAAAATGTTGGAATAATCACCAGCAAGCGGTCCTGTTGCAGGTTTGCATAGTAACCATTGTTTGAGACATCAAACATTTTATGAAAAAGTTTTCATTCGATAATCAACTCTCCACTAGACAAGTCTAATATAGTTTTAGTCCGATAAAACCTGGTCTTTTAATAGGTTATGGGCGACTCACGCAAGGAATCGGTCCACGGGATACCGCAGTTCTCGGGAACCGGCTACGATAATTGGAGCTTTAGAGTGGAGAGATACCTCAAGTCTTTGAAACTACTCGATGTCATCAAGAATGATCCACCAGCGGCTGCAGCTGAAATTCCGAAGTTTCAAGAACAAGACGAAAAAGCTGCAAACTTGCTGATTTCTTTCAACCATGACGATTTGCTGGACCTCGTCCGTGAAAAGGACACGTCGAAAGAAATTTGGAGAAGTCTTGAAGCCGTTTATGCGAAGAAGTCCGTCTCATCTCAGACTTTGGTAAGGAAGCAACTGGCGAAGCTCAGAATGGCAGAAGGATCGTCCGTGAAGAATCATTTGAAAACGTTCGAAGATTTGATACGGCAGCTGAAACTGGCTGGAGCACAGGTAGAAGAAAACGATGTCATCTCCCAGCTGTTTGTCACACTCCCAGAATCGTTCGATCCTCTGGTTACTGCGTTGGAAAATCTTGGTGAAGATCTGAAACTGGATGTTGTTCGAGAGCGACTTCTTGCTGAAGAACTTAAGAAAACTGACCGGGCATCAGATTCAAATCAAGAAAAACCAGCAGCTTTTTCGGGATCGAAGCAGAAACCTGGCAAATTTCTTGGCAAGTGCAATCGTTGCCAGAAGAAGGGACACAAAGCTAAGGATTGCCGTGTGAAAGTGAAGGTAGAAGCTAATGCTGCTTGCGGAGGAAAGGCGGTAGCTTTCATGACTGGAAGGTGCACCGTTGAAAGAAACGCGGAAATGGTATCGTTTGAACTGGACTCTGGTGCAACTGATCATCTTGTCAACGTGAAGCATTGTTTCACCAACCTTACGAAACTGAAGAATCCTGTAGTCATCAATGCGGCGAAGGACGATCAGTCACTCATTTCATGGCATCGAGGCTGCATAATGGGTGTTAATAGCAAAGGTGTTCAAGTGGTCATCAAGGATGTACTATACGTGCCTGAACTTTGAGCGAATTTGTTGTCGGTGAAGAAGATGGCAAAGGCGAAATTGGACGTCACTTTCAAGCAAACGGAAGCTGTAATCAAACACGGTAGTCAGCTGATCGGAACTTGTGAAATGCGAGATGATTTCTACGAATTCGACGTATTCATTGGAACTGTGGCTGCAAACTTGTGTGAAGATGCAAGCGGCAATCTTTGGCATCGTCGCTTAGGCCATTTAGGAAGCAATAACTTGCAAGCGCTCGTGAAACACAACAAGGTAACAGGAATTCCTGGGTTATCAAGTAAGCTGGATTTCTGTGATGTATGTGTTTTTGGAAAACAATGCCGGGAACCATTTACTGGAACGAGAGTGCGTGCTGTGAGGCCATTAGAAAGAGTGCATTCTGATGTGTGTGGCCCAATTACGCCGTCAGCATGGAATGGATCTCGATACTTCGTTTCCTTCATTGATGATTTCACGCACTTCGCAGTAGTGTATCCGCTCAAGAAGAAATCGGAAGTTTTCCAAAAATTCCGGGAGTATGTAGCCATGAGTACTGCTGCTTTGGGCCAAACAATCTCAAAGCTCACGGTTGACCAAGGAAGAGAGTATTGTTCCCTGGACCAGAGGGACTTTTACGTATCTAAAGGAATTCAATTAGAACCTACAGCTGCGTACACGCCACATCAAAACGGAGTGTCCGAGCGATTTAATAGGACAATCGTCGAAAAGGTTCGAGCGATGTTAATAGAATCAAGAGCTCCGAAGACTCTTTGGAACGAAGCTGTTTTGGCGGCCGTCTATTTAACAAACAGAAGCCCGACAAGTGCTGTCCCGCATTGGAAAACTCCAGCTGAAATGTGGACCAGCCATAAGCCAGACCTTGGTAAACTGCGTGTGTTTGGCTGTAGAGCATTCGCTTGGGTGCCAGCACAGCTGAGAGGAAAACTAGATCCAAAGAGCAAATCTGCTGTGATGATAGGTTACGCACCAAATGCTTACCGTCTATGGGATATTGAAGCAAAGAAATTGTTTCTGGCTAGAGATGTTAAGTTCGACGAAAGTAACTTTCCATTTGCGGATGAAAAGTATGACGAAACTCCCTTAGTTGTTATTCCTTACCAATACAACCATCAGGACAAGATCGATGTGAAGGTGCCTGGACCAACCGTGCAGAATGACGAGATGGCTGAACAGTTGAACGACATTCTAACTGATGACGAAGACAATGACGAAACTGAAGCGCTCCCTTCGCAAACAGACCGTGGTTCAAACCTTGAAATGGTAACCCCGAGGCGCAGCGAACGGGAGCGCAAGCTCCCCGGTAAGTTAAAAGATTTTCTCACCGGAAACATATTCACTGCCGTTCAATCCGATTCTCCAGATGATAGTCCAAATATCGCCGATTCCACCACATTGTATGATGAAGCTGGTCGCTTAAATTCCAATGTTCCTGAAGGATACAACGCTATTTCTGGAAGAGCTGACGAAAAACAGTGGAAGCTAGCTGTACGAGATGAACTAAGGTCACTCAATGAAAATCATGTTTGGCGAGTGGTAGAATGTCCAGCTGGTGTTATTCCCCTCAAATCCAAGTGGGTTTTTCGAGTGAAGCAAAACGAGAATGGAAAAATGATTCTATTCAAAGCCCGTCTGGTAGCCAAGGGTTTTCTGCAAAAAGCTGGTGTGGATTACGACGAAACGTATTCTCCTGTCGCTAAGCTGGCGACGATTAGAACCGTTTTGGCGGTAGCTGTTCACCGGAAGATGTTCATCCATCAACTCGATGTGAAGACTGATTTTCTCTATGGGGAATTGAAAGAAGACGTTTATATGGCGGTGTCTGAAGGAGTCGCTGCTCCCTCAAATCATGTATGCAAACTGGAAAAATCGCTGTATGGACTCAAGCAAAGTCCACGCTGTTGGAATAATAAGCTAAACGAACTCCTACTAAAAATCGGTTTCTGTCGATCCCGACACGATTACTGCCTCTACACCAGGATTAATGATCGAGGCGGGATATACATCATAATCTACGTTGATGACTTACTGATTGTTGGCGATCGATTGGAATTAGTGCAGAAAATTAAATTGTCCCTTGCTCAAGAGCTGCAGATGACTGACTGTGGTGAAATAAATCATTTCCTCGGAATCAAGATTCAGTATGATCGTGTTGCTGGTGCTTTGTTGCTCTCTCAAGAAGTCGCTGTTGATCATGTGCTGGAACGATTTGGTATGCAAGACTGCAATAATGTCAAGACACCGATGGAAAAAGGCTGTGTGCTTCCAGTAGAGACCGCGGGCGCAGTTTCTCAACCATATCGTGAATTGTTGGGAAGTTTAATGTACACCATGCTGTGTGTGCGTCCCGATATTTGCTATGCAGTTGGATACCTTGGGCGCTTCCAAAGTCAGCCTGGAGAAATTCACTGGCAAGCATTGAAGCGAGTGGTTCGGTACTTAAAAGGAACCAGGAAAATGAAGATGCTGTACAAGCGAACCGGAAGAGCAGAACCGTTAGTTGGTTATGCAGATGCTGACTGGGCATCAGATGCTGTAGATCGAAAGTCTGTCAGTGGATTCATATATAAAGTATTTGGTAGTACGGTATCCTGGGCTAGTCGAAAGCAACAAACCGTTGCATTGCCATCGTGCGAGGCTGAGTATGCGGCATTAAGCGCGGCAGTTTCGGAAGGACTGTGGTTAAATGGAGTATTAGAAGATTTGAAACAGATCGAACCAAACAGTGCTTTCAAGCTTTACGAAGATAATCGTGGTAGCATAGCAATGGCAAAGACTACCGAGAACAAGCGTGTGAAGCACATAGACGTGAAGCATCACTTTTTACGGGATCATGTGGCAAATGGAAAAATTAAGTTAGAAGCCATAGGAACAGAAAATCAACTAGCAGATGTATTCACCAAAGCATTGGACATCGGACGTTTCTGAAACCTGAGGGCGCTCCTGGGGCTTACCGATTCAGAGGGGGTGTTGGAATAATCGGTTACACCAGCAAGCGGTCCTGTTGCAGGTTTGCATAGTAACCATTGTTTGAGACATCAAACATTTTATGAAAAAGTTTTCATTCGATAATCAACTCTCCACTAGACAAGTCTAATATAGTTTTAGTCCGATAAAACCTGGTCTTTTAATAGAAAACAATGGCCAAATTAAATAAATTGGGCTTCATCCGCCATATTCTCAAGAACTTAACCCCCACCGATTACTTTTACTTTGCTAATCTTAAAAAGATACTCCAGGAAAAAATACTCGACTCGAATGAGTCACATCCTTGCTCTACATTGAGTACGTGAATTCTGCAATAAAAATATTGTTATTGTTATAAATAATACTGATATTACCATTGTTTTTCGCTCGAAATTTAAAGTTTTACACCGATGCTGTTCTTCCGACTCCACCATCGAAACGATTGGTGAACTACTACTGTCACTTACACAATATAAATATTATACATTGAACTATTAAATCCAGTATTTCAATTAAAAATAACTAATGAGTAAAAAGTGCTCTTAAAATGTGACGCAATTTTATTCCCTACACACGTTCACCATTTTATCTAAACTAAAACGAAATGGAATTGTTGACGTATTCTTCCAGAATGTTCATCCAAATAGTTTATTTTGACTACTCGGCTATTCAATTTCAACGCTTTTATATTAAGTTATTCAGAGCTTATGTATGTATGGTTTCATTTGATTCCATCATCAAGTGACACTAGTAATTAACCAAGAAGCCCCTGTCATTGCCTTAATCATGAAGTGATATTTCAACTCCCCTATAGGAGACGGCAAGGCCATGCCATGAAAGGAATCGGAAAACATATCTCTTTTTCTATGCTTCCCCCTTTGGTTTTTGCAATTCACTTTGCTCGCTGCAAATAAACGAACGAACGAACAAACAAACACACAGCAGCACTTGCATGAAGTACCGAGTGAAAATATAGTTCCACTTTTGCAACACTTGAAACCTCATCTCATCAACGCGTGGTGACGGGGATGACAGTTGAGAAGAGAGAGAGAGACAAAAAAAAAAGAAACCGGAAAGAAAATCTTCTGTCAAATGCTTTGGAGTTTAATGATGACATGGCTACTATGATTGCAAAGTTGCGGAAAAAAAACACGTGGCGAACATTGTTTCGCTATATTTTACTTTGAACATTCTGTGAATTCATGATAAGCGCATTGCGGGTTGCATAAGTTTTATGGCCATTTGGGAAGGGGAAGCGAAGAGAGAATTTCGCAGCTTTGCGAGTTTAGTGTAAGCTCACTCCGAGTACTTTTCCGAGGACAGAATGATTGATTGCGAACGATTAGTATCTTTTGAAAGCAGAGAAATTGAAACTGGCTGAGAAGTGACATTAATCATTCTATAATTTTGCGTTTCCGCTCTTCCACCACCAGCTCCCAACGGAAAGTACACGATGTTAGCGGACGGGTTGCTAATTAAGCGAGTCTCAAAGAATGACAGTGGCGAGTACACGTGCAAGGCGTTTCAGGTTTCAGCAGCCGGAAGCAGTTTCCAGGAGAAAACCATTCGGCTCAACATCAAACGTAAGACATGCGTGTCCGCCGATGACCGCTCCCCGGCAATTGTTTGCAAAGTAATTTGACTAATGATGATTTTTTTTTTACCCACAGACAAACCTTACTTCCCAAAACGCGGCTACGGTGCGGTCAATGTGACTTACGGCTACGTGGGTGGAGCGGTTAATTTGACCTGCGAGGCAGCGGCCGTTCCTCCGGCCAATTTCACCTGGTCAGCAAACAACAAGAAATTTTCTCATAAAAACCATCCCATCTACAGTGGGCAGCACGTTTCGCTATTGCAGGTGAGAGTCTATTATGGGGAAAAGTTGAAGGACATCTGCTGAACGTGTAGACATTTTCTCATGATTCCCACGCCTACTATTATGTATTTTTTTTTTTACTCGTTTGTTATTTAAGTCGCCATTTTGTCATCACTATTCTATTAGGCCAACAACTGTTCACATGTTTCGTTTTCCATTATGCAAACATCATAATGCAAGCGTCCCTCCCTCGAGTCTCATTTTAATCGTGTTTTATTTCCGCTTGTTACCTGTATTCTACCTCTCCACCGTTCTCCACTTGCAGATAATGATTAAAAACAGCTCCGCTTTTGGTAAGTACAAATGTGAAGCGAAAAACGAGTTGGGTACGATCTCGAGGGAAATCCTGCTCAAGGAAGGTACCAAACCGGATCCACCTAGCAGGGTTAGTGTTCGTGATGTTTTGTAAATTGGAATTCCGCTCGGCTGATTGAACATTACATTCTCTGATTACAGTTTCAATTGCGCGGTGTCAACTCGGACACGCTGGACATCGACGTCGGTGCCAAGAAGTCGCACGACGTAGATCCGGACCATTCCACCATCATCGGTTACCGTTTCGAGCTGATCCCGACGGAGGAGTACGCGAAGCATCACAGCTGGGACCGCGCCAATCGACGTGACTTCGATGTCGAGGACGGAGTCACGTATCTGCTAGTGCATCTGATACCGGATACCAAGTATCTGATCCGGGTAGCAGCACGGAACGCTGCCGGTCTCAGTGAGTGGACCGAGGTGAAAGAGTTCTCCACTCATCCGCTGCAGCCTCACGGATTCAATTCTGGCACCAGCCGCCGCAGTGGTCTGGCAACTGCCGCACTGTTCTTCCGGTTTTTGCTCCCGCTGCTGCTGGCGGCCCCTGCCGGTTCCGGTCTGTACTCAATAGCAACGACATCGATGTTTTAACCACACTCGCGAATTGGGAATTGGTTTTGGTCGGAAGGAACACGGGGGGAGGGGGAGGTTAGTAACCGATAAAAATAAAAGTTCAATCAAAAGACAACCCGAAACGAGTAAAACAGCATCACGCCTCAGCGGACCGTGGGAATCTGAGGGCACTTGATTCATATACATATAGAACCCATGATTCCTCCCGTTCCGTTCTTCTCGTGTTTCCAACCAGCACTTCTAAAACCACACCTCGTAGGTAGGACTTTGTGCCAGAGGCAAAGAGATTTTTTTTCCATTCGTATCAGCCATTTGACATTGGTCACCGATGACCAATCATTGGATTGGGAAAAGAAAGAAAGAGAAAACAAACGCAAACTAATTCAACACATTTTTTTTCTGGTCGTAAAACAAATCGAATGAGAGAATGGAAATAATAACAATATTGAAAAGATGATGGTCTTGCAGTAGGAAATAGTGAAAAAAAACCGTTAGTAGATAAGACGAATTGTTTTGAGTTGCGAAAATGAGTAGGGGGCGGCAATGCGAGGTAAGCAAACAGATTTATCTATAATTAATTGAGTATATCAATTGTTGATAGTTAGTGTAATGCGATCTGCGGAAAACGCCCCAAAAGTGTACGTGATTTAAATACTAGTCCCTGCTTGACATTTACCTGCACATCAAACTGTTCTCGGCGCATCGGTTTATCCCAGAACG
Organism: Malaya genurostris; assembly: GCF_030247185.1. NCBI lineage: Eukaryota > Metazoa > Arthropoda > Insecta > Diptera > Culicidae > Malaya > Malaya genurostris. Next base: position 347,025,151 of record NC_080571.1, read on the forward strand.
GGAAATCAATCGTTTTACGGTAATCGAATCTTCTATTGGATCTCACTTAGAAAAAGTTGGACACTTTCGTTATTTAACGAAGCATATCTACTCACTTTTATCTTACTTTATTAACGCATATCCTGTCATTATTACAGTCAAACATCCGTTTACGAACACTTTTGTCGTGAATACGACTTACTTTACTATGGGGTGCCTTTTCAAAATTAGCCATATGGAAGAATGGGCAGAACTTAATCGTGAATATCTCGACTTGTATTAATGGTAGCAATATAATTCTTTCACCATTTCATCAAAAATATGATCAGGAATTTAGGATAATATTTTGAACAGTGTGAGATAACCACAAACAACTCAAAAATTAAGTTTTCCCAAAATTTCAAAATAATGCGGAAAACTCTTTACTTTCGCTTGGATTTTTCGCGCAAGGACGACGATTTTGAGGTAGTCAGGCACATATCTTCAACTGAATGCGTATAAAAGGGGAACCGTGGTCGAAAATCGATTATTTCTTTTCGTGCGTTCGGTGGAAGCAGACGTCGCGAGAGTTAAAACCTCAAACGCTCAGGTAGCAACTTAACGCTCAGGTCGCAACTCTCATTCGCTTGCTGGCCTTCAAGGCGAGCAGACTGCCATCGCGGGAGTTAAACCATCAGCGACGGAGAGAGCACCTGCCATCATTTGGTTTTCGGTAGTCATAACGAGAAGTTCAATTTTCAGATTGTAGTTCCGCAATATAGGTTTAGAATTCAGAGCCTGCGTGCTGAAACTGGATTCTGGAACTGTATTCCGGAACTAATTTGAGTTTCGAAATTGCAATTCTAGAATTGAAACTGGATTCTGAGTCTGTTATTGGTTCTAAATTTAGTTCTTGAACTCAGGATCCAGTTATTTATTCCAGACTTCTTCTATTCGGTTCTTTTTAGAACCATAATAATACTCCTAAAGAATTATGCGGAAATTTACTTTACTGTACTCTATAAAACCCATTCTGGTAGTCATGGCGAAAAATCATCTTCATGTTTTAGAGCTTAGTTCTGGAATATGGGTTTAGAATTCAGAGTCTGCGTGCTGAACTAACTCAAATCGTCACCATTTTTTTTTATTATAAAGAACTATACTGCTTATTTCATAGTATTTAAGTGCGTTTCAGAATGTTTAATGTAACTAATCTGTAATTTAGTCTAGGCGCATCGTTTAAATTTCTAGTAATGAAAGAGGGGAAAGTTGCACAATTCAAACAATCGATGAACTACCAATTCGAATTCGGAAGCATAAATAAAGCGTGTCATATTCGTATTCACGACATCCAGTTATGTCTCTGACATTACACACCCGTACTTTTTTTACATGAACTATTTTTACGTAACTCTTTTTACAAATCAAATTCCGTAAACGTAAACTTTATTTTTGAACCTACTTCGAAAAAAGAGGTTTTTTTGCATACAATGAAAAAGGTTTCCAGCTCATTTATATTCCTTGGAAACTACTACAATATGCGAACTTTTGGAACGGATGTAAAGAGTACATTCCGGAAAATGCTGTTTGAAATATTTTGGAATTCCAAGATGGCGACTTCCGGTTTATTGATATTCCTGAAAAGCTCTTAAAATATGGGTATTTTCGGAACGGGTTTGATATTTCGATACCGAAAAATTATGTTTAAACGCGTTTCAAAACTTAATATGGTGAGCTTGGGTACATCGATTTACCATGAAATTATGTTATTATGTAATTATGATTTACCATGAAAACCATTACGATAGGATTACATTCCATTTGAAAAGTAGATGTGTTTCAAAAGACAATTCTTGCAATCTAGACGATGGTTTTATGAAATTATTTCGTACTACTAATTTTGTTTTGCAAGAATTGCTGCTTATATTTCCGATGACATGGAGGGAAAATTACGCTGTTACGTTGGATACAACCGGAGATATTCACGATCAAAATCTTATCATTCCATAGTAAATTGAATCCCATAGTAAATTAAAAAGTATTCACGTCAAAATATTCATTTTCCAGAATCCGATTCCATGGAGCTGGAAACTCCCTGGTACAAACTCGGTTAGCACATTTGAAAAATCAAACTAAAACATTTCGCGATAGTCTGCACTTGGTGAACGACCACAACTAGGTAAAAATGGGAGCGGATCATTTCGCCGGAAGGGTTATTTAGCGTAAACGGTAATTTCGTTTACATCACATAATGAATTAGAAAACTGCAAACTGTGGTTATTCGTCAAAACTAACTATTTGTGTTTATGTCTTCTGGATAATTGCTGTGGCGCAGCCGCATAACTGACACCAAGACGGCTCGGCGGCACTAAGCCGCCTTGGCGACGACAGCTGAGTTCGCCGCCCACCCGCCATCGGAAGCGGCGGCCTCTGGCATACAAACCTGTAACCGCCTCGTTTGCCCGGTCTATTCGAAACAAAGGTTTCTTTATTTCAGTTAGATCCGAACAAGCGGTAGCGAGAATGGATAGCACACGAGCAAAACAATGTGGCGGAGCCGCATCAGATATTTTTGCCTTTCTCATATAGAAAGGTTATGCAATCACTTGAAAAACCGACTAGTGAAAATTGGCCCGGAGGGCCAAGTGTCATATACCATTCGACTCAGTTCGTCGAGCTGAGCAATGTCTGTGTGTGTGTGTGTGTATGTGTCAAATAATCTCACTAGGTTTTCTCGGAGATGGCTGAACCGATTTTGACAAACTTAGATTCAAATGAAAGGTCTCGTGGTCCCATACGGAATTCCTGAATTTCATCCGGATCCGACTTCCGGTTCCGGAGTTATAGGGTAAAGTTTGTTCAATATTGTACACCGTCACTTAAACCGGCGAAACAAAACACGTAAAAAATTTCCTAAACTGGTCGCAAAACTACACAAATCGATAGTCATTATCAGTAGGCAACTAAACAAACCGATTGCGGCTATCCTGGTTCCCGGTATCCGGTTCCGGAAGTACAAATAGAATACCACAATATTATATGTACATGAGAAAGGCATCATTACACCACTAGGTGGATTAAAACAGGTTTTTTCATTTGCACTCAGTTATTGGGAAATACCGCAAACCCTGGTAGATACTTTAATAATGTCAACAAATTTTCTTGGGAATTCCGTTCTGATGTCTTTGACATAAAAATAAAATTAAAAAGAAAATAAAAACGTATTCAATCCACCTAGCAGTGATCATTTTTATCAATCCGCATGTGTTTTTTGCATGAATATTCTTCGGTGTTTTAGTTCTCATGACATTATTTTGATCGTTTAAAGCGGCAATTTGAGATTTCAATCACTCATTACTCTATAATGTCGGAACTGCAAATCGTATCGACTTTGAATCTAAAAGTGTGACAATCGATCAAACATTCCATGATATGTCTAAGTAAGTTCCACTTTAGAGTTTACGGTTATTCAAGGTACACTGAGGTCTTTTTTTTATGCGGTTTTTTATGCGAATTTTCAGAGTTATGCTTTTTTATGCGGTACGTAAATTCGCATAAAAAAAGACTCCAGTGTACTTCCAAAGCCGGTATTCAGGAACCAGCATAACCCAAACCGTATGGCCATATGACGAATAAATTTCAATAATTTTGAGTCTAATTTTCAAGCTTTTTGGGATTGTCATCTTCTATATTGGTTTGAATTTTAAAAACTCATCACCTTGTAATTCCGGATTAGGAAGTCAGAATTGGATAAAATTAATTAATTTTGTCTTTTTTTAGGAAACGATTGAGCTTTGAGGAACGATTTGATATTGGAACCGGAATTCTAAAATCGGTCTAGCCGAAGTTAGTTAAATCCACCTCAGGAGCTGTATTGTTTACATTTGATTCCAACTGTTTGAAAATCAGTGTAGACATCTTTGAGAAATCATAGTGCGAATTAAATCCGAATCGAAAACTGAATACCACTAAAACTGAAATAAGTTTGTTTGGTTATCGACTATCCAAATCTGCAAACCCGATAAACCTGATTATTTTTATGTGAAATAGACATTTTTATACTAATCAACCTGTATCCCCGAAACCGGTCGTTGGATCTGACTGAAAAGTAAGATGTGTTATAGGATTTTAAGACCTTCTATTTGAATCATAGATGATTCTTAGATTTCGTTTGAATCTTAGATCGGTTCAGCTATCTACGAGAAAAATGGGTTACATAATTTTAATTTCGTTCCACATATCATCCTGTAGTTCCGCAATCAGAAGTCGGATCCTAACGTAATTCAGTAACCTTGTTTGGGAGTATACGACTTTTCATATGAATCCAAGTTGGTAGAAAACGGTGGAGCCATTTCCGAGAAAATTGAGTGAAATTATTTGTCACACACGCATTTGCTGATCTCGACGAACTGATTCGAATGGTATATGGCTGTTATGTTCTTTCAGCATTTATTGCTGTAAGTAGTTTAAATCAATATAATTATAGAATTGCTTTCAACTCGAAAATTCTGCCATCATCTGGTTTTCATATGGCATATTCGAACGATTATGTTGCCAAAAACGAACCGTGCTAAAATCGGTCCGAGGCAAAATATCATGCTGTACACAGTATTTAGAAACAAATGTATGCGACAGTATAAAAAATCTTGTTTTATGTTGCTTCCAAGCATTTCTGTGCCAGACAGCGCTCAAAACTTCTACTGCTGGAATAGGGGAAAATGTCGCTTACACAGAAATTCCGATATCTCCGTTAAAAATGGACGTTAAAATCCAATCTATGGCTTGTTGGATAGCTATTCGCCCTTATTCTGAATAACGTCGTATCGTTTTTTCCCTCGTATTTCATTAGTATTCCCCATAACGCTAGCAAAATCAAAGGTAGCTAGGATTCGACCGAACCATATTCGATCGAAAAACCAATACGTCGTTATTCAGAATAAGCGATTGACTCCAAATAGACGAAAATGACGAGAAATTACTGTCACTCTCTGCTTCGCTTGCAAACTATGAGAACGAAATCCATGTCCACTTTCATTTGCCCTTTCAGTCATTTGCTGTTTTCAGTGAAAATTCCATAGTTAGTATACAGTGTTGGTATCCAACACTTTGAGAATTGAAAATGACACAACAAGGTTTCACAATAACTTTTTCCTGTTGGTGCTCGAATCTGTAGTAGCTTTGGTTTCCAAAGTGGGTCTGGGATGTAATTACTTCGATTTGTCATATTCTAGTAACTCTTCATAGCCAAGCGTCACAGATTTTCAATACATCGATGAAAGAATGAGAATTGAAATTCTGTTGATGCTTCCTGAAGACGTTAGTTTGGTTTCGTCTTGTCATAGAGGAAAGAGTGTCGTTGGCAATTATACTCTCTCATTTTTACGATGAGAAACAAACATGATTCGTCTCTCTTCGTTTGTTCTGGTGTCGGTCATTTACGAATGAGACAGTAAAATATTGAAAATGAGGCTGTTGGATTGGATTCTGTCATTGAGAATGCGTGATAATTTTAAGCTCTGGTCGAAATAACAAAACGTCTGTGTGTATGTGACAAATAATGTCACTCGAATCTCTCACAAACTTAGATTCAAATAGAAGGTCTTATGGCTCCAGAGTTTACTATTGAATTTCATCTTTATCCAACTTCCGGTTCCGGAGTTACATGGTAATATGTGCAAATCTATGAGAAAATTCGCACTCAATTTTTTCTGGAATTTCACAGACGATATTTACAAACTAAGATTCAAATAAAAGGTCGAGCAATTTTTTAAAAAGTCCCCGAAAAGTTGATCCAGATCCGATCTTCGACTTCGGTATTACAGCGCGGTGAGAGAAAAATTATCATTTTCATGATTATTTTTGTCTTTTTCATATAGAAAGGCTATGCAATCACTGTGAAAATCGACTTTTTAACCGAGGCCCGGAGGGCCGAATGTCATATACCATTCGACTCAGCTCGACGAACTGAGCAAATGTCTGTGTGTGTGTGTCCGTCCGTGTGTGTGTATGTAACAAAAATATGCACTCACTTTTCTCAGAGATGGCTGAACCGATTTTCACAAACTAAGATTCAAATGAAAGGTCTCATGGTCCCATAGCCTGCTATTGAATTTCATTCCGATCCGACTTCCGGTTCCGGAGTTATATGGTAATATGTGAAAATTTGAGAAAAAGATTACACTCAATTATCTCTGAAACAACTCAACCGATTTGCGCAAACTAATATTCAAATGAAAGGTCTTATAATATCCTAAAAATTTGTAAAACATTTTATCTGAATATGACTTCCGGTTCCAATTTCATTAGAATTTTTACACGAACGATGGTTAAAAACAGGTACAAATCCCATAAAACTGTCTGATAAGTTCTTCTAGTTTGCAGAGCTTGTTAGTTTGTGCGCATGAAAACTTAATTCGGCACTACTGGTCCCCTCTTTTCCTGTTCCGAGAGCACCGAAAGTGGAGAAGAAAAACTCCTTAAACTAAATTAATTTCGATTTCTCTGCGATGCTTGAACCGATTTTCACAAACCTTGATTTGAATTGAAGTTCATACTGTCTTTAAAGCTACTGTAAAATTTCATCCGGATCCGACTTCCGGTTCCGCAGTTACAGGGCGATGAGTGTCAAAGTTTTCAAATCGCCATATAGAGTGACAATATGTACAACACCGAAAGAAGAAGAAAACACAACACGAACAAGGCGTGCTTTGTTCTATTTCGTACACGTTGTGTAGTGATGTCAATAATAATAGTAAAAATAATAATAATAATAATAATAATAATAATAATAATAATAATAATAATAATAATAATAATAATAATGCTATTACATGTTTTATGCTGTTTAGCATGACTTACATATGCAGAAGTAACAGAAACGCAGGTTCGTTTCGTTTGTTAGATTTCGTTTAGTTCGTCTAGCAAACGAGCCAACTTCGGCTATTCCGTTCATCTGAATCCGGTTTCGGAAGAATTGGAAATAGTGATTAAAAATTGCAAAAAGGATCTCACTCACTTTTCTTGGAGATGGCCAAATCGATTTTCACAAACTTATAGGTTCAAAATTTACGAATTTCACGGTTATATTTATGATGTAATGAGTAATATGAGAAAGGCATCATCACACCACTAGGTGGATTAAAACAGGTTTTTTACATAAACTTTTCTCAGAGATGGCTGAATCAATTTTCCTCAACTTAGATTCGAATGAAAGGCCTTGCAGTTCCGTACAAAAATTCCTGAACATTGTTTGGATCCTACTTCCGGTTTCGGAATTATGTGGTAAAATGTACAACAAAATGGAAATATGTGTTTTCTCAGAGATGGCTAATGCGATTTTTACAAACTTCATTCAAATAAATGGTTTGAAATTAATTAGTTTGAAATTTATATGACACTTTGCCCTCAAGTCGGTTTTCGTAGTGATTGCATAACCTTTCTATATGAAAATGGCAAACAGATTTTCGTTCGTTATTAAACATTTTTGGGAGGCAAAAGATGGATTAATATTTTAGTGCTAGTCAGATAAAATTTTCGTGGACTACCTCGAAAAAGGGAAAAACACCATCGACAATAAGTATAAACGTGCATTTTAGGGGCGATTGAAACCCGAAAAAAATCGAGTTTCAGAGGATCGCGTGAGGTCCATTTCGAAGATCTGACCGCTCCTTCCGGTCATCAACTAAAACGACCTAGAAATTGGAATAGTGTTGATGCGCGTTACGAAAACGTTTTCTGTTCTTCGTGAGCCCGAAATAAGGAAGTCAGCTCGGACCACTCCTTCTAATGCTATTCGTGTATGATCTATGCAGTGAATTGTCGTTATTTGAAGTAGTGTATGTGTGAAGCCTTGTTGATTGTGGCGTTCTAAAAAATGGACATTGAGAGGGTCTCATACATATATGATCAGAACGGAATCCAGTTTGTTTTTGTTACAACGAAACCCTATTAAGTTTTATGACACTTCAAATGAAGCACTAAAGACTTCAACGATTTATATTTTCTCTGGAATGTTTACATTGCGCTTGTACGCAGTATTCTGGTATTCTTGAATACGGAGCCACTATTGCTCTCATCAACCAACATGTTATGCAAAATAGATGAGTATTACTAATAACCAGTGTTGGTGATTACCGAAAATTTGACAGAAGCTGCTCGATATTTCTCTATATTGTATACAACATTTTCAATCCGGTAGAAGATGCTACAAGAACTCGCTGCCTCTCAATGCATGAATCGCGAGAGAATTTCTCTACATTTCTTCGCTCCACTTCATACTATGAGTATTTCACTGCCCTTAAAAAAATTTTCAGTCTGATAATGATCGTTGTTGTTCGGAATTTCCCAAGAGAGAATCGCAAGTTGACAATTATCGCAAAAAAAAAATCGAATCGGTGATTCAACTTGATGATTCTCATACTGGGTTGCAATATTTCAAAACCCTTGTGTGGAGAATTCACATACATTTTCATAGACACAACTTATACAAAGGTTATATGCACATAGTTGGAATAAGCGGCAATGGTAAAATGATTCTATCGCAATTATCAACTGCCAGTATAGAATCGGATCGCGAAACGAGAATAAGCGACCGTATGTTGCTTCCGAGAGAATCCCCACAGCAGCGCGCTAGCCTTTGATTCTCAGACAGGTCATCGAGAGAAATTCGCTCTCGCACTGGTGTCTATTCTATGTTAAATGAGCCATGCCGGGTTTTTATTGTTGCTGCGATGACATCCGTCTCTCTTTGATGGTACTGACTGAATTGTGTGAAGAGTTGCTAGTGAGCGTTCTTTGATACGATAAAAGCCATCTTTTCTAGTAACATCTATATTGGAAAAAAATAATTTTAACGTTCTGGGTAGATCATTGTGGAGACGGGACTTTTATTAGAAGCTCAATTCATCGCATACAATACGACCATGACGATTTGAAACAGCATAGGAATCTATGAAACCTTAAGACTTTTCATTTAAATTCATTCTATCATTTGTGAAAATAGTCCTAGTCATCCCTGGGAAATCTATGTAAGTACAGTTTTAGAGTTTTTGGCCGCTACTAAGAAGATTTTCCTTTTAGTCAGTCGTCACTTCTGATAACGAAATGAAATTCTCAATACTCATCACCCTGTATTTCCAGACCCGGAAGTTGGATCTCGATGAAATTGAATAGAATCGTAATAGGGACTACGATTAGGACTCTTTATTTGAATATAAGTTTATTGAAATTTGGATCAGCGATGTAAGTTATATTTTGAAATTGTTGATCGCTCTCTCTCTGGTGCTTCCGAAACCCTTTATATTTGGATAATCACAAATAGACAGTAAGACAAATAATCACTCAAATTTGCATACTAGAAGAGCTTACTGAATAGTTTAAAAGTATTTGCTGCTTTTTTCATCGTCACTTATTTGAAACACATTCTTGAAATTAAAAGCTTCAACACTCGTCACTCTGGAATTCCATAACAAAATGGTGAATCCGGACTGTGGGAAAATATGATAAGGGCAAAGTAAAATTCGATCTCTTCCCCGTAACACATAGAACTTCTTGCTTTAATCCCCCATATTTCCATCCAAAATGTTTGACTATTTTTTTAAATTTCAAATTGCATTCTATGCGATTTCGGAATTTCTTTCTATTTGTTTAGTAATCATGAATCTGTGCTTCACTTGTAGCATTTGATGCATAAAGAATCATCAGTAAGACGTTTTGATTTTCATCTGTGGGCCTCCTCCGAAACTAAATCCTGGGTACGGGCCTGACCTTCATTGTTCATATGTATCAGTTTTTGAATTGTATTTTAGCTTTGCTGAATTTTATCATTAAAAACAAATTTTATCCCGATTGTTTTACGAAAAAGTGTTAGCGACAATTATTTTCCTTTTCTTTTTCTTGTATCCAATACACTGAAGTCTTTTTTTATGCGAATTTACGTACCGCATAAAAAAAACCGCATAACTCTGAAAATTCGCATAAAAAAACCGCATAACTCTGAAAATTCGCATAAAAAAAGTCGCGTAAAAAAAACGCATAAAAAAAGACCTCAGTGTATTGTCGTGAATACGACTTACTTTACTATATGGGGTGCCTTTTCAAAATTTACCCTCTGAGAGAGTGATAAGTTTTTGATCGCGAATATCTCTTGTTGTATCTAACGTATCAATATAATTTTTGCTACATGTCATCGGAAATATGATCATAATTTTATGATAAAATTTTCAGTTGTGTGACATAATCTTAAATAATCAAAATTGCACTTTTCTGAAATGTTTGGTACAAACGAGTATCAAAGAGGATAATTCATATTGCGCCTTTACCTTTCTCGTATTTTGAAAGCTTATAGCTCAGTGATCTGTGAAAGGATTTATATAATCTAACTACCAATAGAATCGATTTTTTTCAACTTAAACGTGTATAGCAAAAGCATTGAAGTATTTCAATAGTACACTATTGAAAAACCTGTCTTATTTGACCCATGTCAACACCAGCCAATCAGAACGCGTTTTCAGGAAGAGAACAAAATATCTGCTGCTGTACAACAAATCGTTCGAGAAAAATGTACCGAAAAGTGTTGAATATCGTAGTGAGTTCCTCAATTTGGTTCTTCCGAATGCTAGAAACGAATCCCTACAGCATATTGATAGTTTCTTTCAATAAATTATGCAAATCCGAAATGCAATAATCGACATTAAAATTCTGTATGCGGCTATTTTTATAGCCGTTGGGACCGCTCATTAGTGTAAAAATCTACAAACGAAATCACGTAAAAAGAAAGCTCTTAACAAAAATTGGATCAGTTTGGATTCTATCGCCACTGCGAGCAGATGTATTCTGTGTCGTTTGCAAAGCTAGTTTCGTCTCCGACAAGAGCGGTTACGTCACAACTGCCAGTCATTTGCATTGGCGAAAAAGCAACTGTGGAGAGCATTACACAAAATCAGCCGTTCTAATGGCTCTGAAAGTTTTCTAAAAAACTATGAGGATTTCTTCTTCGCAAATCGAACGTAAAAAACCTTAGTTTAGTGCAAATCTAGAACAGTTTGATTAGATTTGTGCACTTTTCGCTGTGTGAAATTCACATTAATCAAGATCAAGTGAAGCCTTCTTTGTTTTTGCGAAAAATGTGGAAAAGGGGAATGCTTGCAAAATTCATACAATTGATCAACTAATTGATATTCGGAGGTGTTAAGGAACATGTCAGTTGTTTTCGTATTCACGACATCCAGTTATGTCTCTGACATTACCCACCCGCCTTTGTTTTCCTTCAATTTGATGGGAATTCTAAATTAAGGAAATAGGCTAAATCTCTTGACAATTTTCTTTCCTTTTAAGGAATTTGCTAACCGGAATTCGCCCAAATTTATAAAGGTTTTAAAATAAACTGTTTTACAATTTAATTTTCATAAACTCGACTCTTTAACTAAACGGATCTCCCGGATACGAAAACAATAGAATCAACGCCAAAATTTGTCCCGACGTTTTTGTTTCTTTCTTTCTCTCTCCATCGAAAGCAAAATCTGACAGCGAAAAGTTAAATAACGTCAAAACCGATTTCGATCGTAGCAACCACCGGAGGCGCCAGAAAAGTGTCACTCGTTTACCTCTCTCTCTCTCCCAGAAACTCCAGCATTTACCGCATCTGGCGGCTTCTCTGGTGCACACATGGTTTTTCGAGGCCGCAAAATCTGTCGATTCTGTGCGATTGCGAATGGAAAATCGTCTGGATTATGCATTGAACTGCGGGCGCCTGTACTTGGATACTGCAGGGATGCGACGCGCGCTTTTCGCTTACACGCTCTATTACTCATCATCGTTGCCGGTGTTCGAGCAATGTCTCCCCAGGGGGGCCTGAGCTACTTGGATGATAAATTGCATTTTCGGTTCGGTTGTTGTTGTTGTTGTAGTTATTGCTATTGTTGTTGCTGGGAACAATGACGACGGCTGATGCAGTCGAATGAAAAATTGAATCCGATGATGATGATGGGGCCCAGTTTTACGAAGGCATGGAGCGGCGGAATTGAACTTTTTCGGAAGCTTCCAAAAATGGCGAACAAAAGCCATGAATCAGGATGTCACGCGGGAAAAGAAAAAAACAGCGGTTCTGTTGGAATTGACTGCGGGCTTGTAATAAAAGGGAAAATGTTTTTGTTTTACTTTTACGTTATTTTAGTCGGTCATTGGTTTATTATGTGTGTGCCATTTTATCATGTGTGTTTTTCGGGTACAATCGGATGATTTTTTTTTTTAATTGGTGAACAACAACGGCTGCCCGGCAGCATGGTCTAAATCGACCAGATCAGTTGTACTGCCGGTGAAATTATAAATTCATGAAAATGAAAAATATTTCTGTAAGGGAAAAGAAAACAAATATTCGCGACCCACGAGGTTATTTATTCATTCACTTTCGTTGATGGGAGCGTCATCACGTTTTCATAGGCTGCGAGAAAAAAACACACACACACATGTGACTTTTTTCTCAGCCGAAATCAAAGCAACGCCTGCTTTCTGAATATTATGGCACTAGCCTAAATTTAGTTTAAATACCGAAGCCCGAGTAACAGTTTGTGAACACTACTTCAGTGCAGAAGTACGCCGGTGTCTTTAAAAGTAGGATTGAAATCAAATTAAAATTAAACACGATGATAAGCCAACACTTTACTGTCGACTATTTGTTCTATTGAAGCAAAAAAAAAGTGTCCATTTAATCAGAAAACATAATCCGGATTCATGCGATAGAAACAAATTATGAAGGGACGGACGTTCGTTGGTCCGATGCCGAATCATCGCCCAGCGGTTGCATCGATAAAATTATAATTGCGGAAATGCAACTCATTACCATTCCCTCTATAGCTTCGGTGGAAAATGAAATGAAAAATCCAAACAACAAACAATTTGTTAACAATAATTCCGGAATGACAGCCAACGATAACAGCAGTGGTTATTAAATATATGTGTACTGTACAGTTAAGCCTTTATTAAGCGACTGATTATTTTTTAAAAAACATATATTTTAATTGAGTGTCAAACACAGCAAATAAATTGAGTAAAACCCAATCGAACTTTTCGAAAATGCGAAGGAAATAAACCTTCCAACGATTTGCTGGCACGACCCTTGAAGTAGAATAAGATTTCTATTGTGATTAATGCGTAGTTCATTTAGAAACAAGAATCAGTTCACGATAGACGTAATCACAAATCGAAGATAATCTAATAAAACTTCAAAACATAACCATAGTTAAATGACTGTGTATAAAGTTTATATCATACTTCAATAGATTTAAAGCAAATGATTCGTAGGTAATATGACGGTTAAAGCTGGGAAACTAAAGCCAGTATGGTAAAGTAAAATCATCTTGAAATCACAAACCAATCACACACACACACACAGGCTCTCTACATACTAATTAGGCGAAATCAAAAATAAATAACTTATACTACCCATAGCATCTGAGTTTTAATTTAAATAAATCACAAAACGGTTTTAAATCTAATTGAATAAATTTAGCTAGGAAACGCAATGCACACTCCGCCTACTACGGTATTCCGAGCACGCATCGTTTCCGTCCCCCCCGCGCTCGCTTCCTGTTAACCATCGAATGCAGCAAAACAACAAACAGTTCGCGTCGTCGACGTCACTACGAATTTGTATTTTGGCAAAATACTCCCGAAACCCGGTACGATAGAATTAGACTACATTCGATCACGTAGCTAGTCAATAATGCATTGGAAGCAACATTCCTTGTTCGAATTATGCACTGCGTTACCGAGTATCAAAATACTAAGTAGAATTACTAATTGACGAGAATGACTAATTAGACCGACTACATCCAGTATAAATTGATTGAGATCGTATCGAAGCCAGTGTCAGTTATCGAAGGAACGCGTTTCGTTGCAGTCGAAGAAAATGTACAAACTAGTAGGTTTTTCTATTGTCTGTTATTTTAGCTTTTGGTTAAAATTCAACGAATCAATAAAACTTGAAATCGATTATTATTGAACTATCGAACCGTCGAATTTCAAACAAAAGCTACAACAATTCCAAACGGCTTAGTAGGCGATGGACACGATGACACTTCACTCACTCACTCACTCACTGATTCGTTGCAGTTGCTAGCGAACCTACTGGCGTTGATCGTGGCCTGCTGTGCGGCACCCAGCCCGGCACCGGATGTGATTTATGACGTCGTCCCAGCAACGTCCTACAGCTTCGGTGCCAATTATCCGTACCTCAGCGGAGCCGGAAACAATCCGGCAACGTATTTGGCTAGCTCATATTCCGGATTCGGATACGGTGCACCTCCAGCCTCGTCGGCAGGATTTGTTCCGGTCAGTGTCGTCTGATAAGCGTGTGAACTGGAGATGAAAACCGGATCAACATGAAATCTTAGCCCACAGTGATTTCTTCTTTGTGTAAAAAGTGATTTTTTAGGGGTTTTTCATACTGAAATAGCTATGCTCTAATGTGTTTCTTTCAGAGATGTGCGCCTTCAATAAACAATTCACAGCAAAAACTGTATTTCATTTATTTACAACTTACAAACTTCAATTTTAATGCAGAATCTTGGCAGAGTGCGCGGTAACCGTCTCGGTAAAAAAGTAGAATTACTAAGATTCTTGGCAATACTAAATTTGTTAACTGTCAATTGTTGCCAAACTTGTCTGTCAGTTGCCGAATTTTGCTGTTAGCACGGCAAAAGTGAAGAGGATTCATAAATCATGGATTTTGCGTTAAAGCTGAATGGAATAGTCATCACCAGTCACGTACCCAGAGGGGGGGCCCGAGGGGCCCGGGCCCCTCCCGAAATCAAAAACAGATATATAATTATTTAGAAGGCCTAAGACATGGTTTGCAGAAATAACAAGACAGTAAACGTAAAGAAATGTAATACAATAACAGTTCCAGTGGAAAAGTTTAAAGTGTCTGTTAAAAACACCCGTAAAAGGCACACCGAGAATCTTTGGGCCCCTCCCGAAACGAAATCCTGGGTACGGGCCTAGTCATCACAAAAGCTAATGTTGTGTAAAGGAGGTGGTTTATGAATGCTGTTTTTAATTCAGAAGACAAAAAGCAAACATCAAATGAAAATATCACATCTAAAAACATTTATTCCTAGTATGCTTACTAAACTACCTGGAAAGTAGCAGATTGTAGATATTTATATCTACATATATATCAAAAACTGGACGCGATAAAAATTCGTCTGTCAAGTTTTTCTGCGAAATATATCAACCGGACCATGGGTGGTGTATGTGACGGTGGACCCTCCGTTACTTCGTCGCTTGGTAACTGCAGCAAGTAAGGGAACACGTCGAGCCGTCGTGATGGTAAGGCTGGCAACGCTGAGTCAGCGAGCCGTCAAAAAATTGAGAAGCAGAAGAAGAAAAACTAGAATAAGTAAAAGTTTGCAAGTGAAAAGACGCGATTAAAAGCCGTCTAAAATTTGTTAAAATCTATATACATATATTCCTAGAAATTTGAATTCAGTTATCAGTTATCTCTAATGTAAGTTAAAATCTACAATATTTACAATTGTCACTTTGCTATTTACACTATTTACAGTACGAAGATCGCAGATACAGATTTCGTTGATAAGACCCGTTCATTAATCCAAGCGGTTCACCAAATAATTGTAAGTAAACTAAAAGAAAATTGTTAAAACCTAACCTAAAATAAATATAATTGCAGTTGAAGCATTCCGAATTAAAAACGTGTTTGCTGTCAAAGTTGGTGTTATCACCACCCCCACAAAATCTTCAAAATTATTTGCATTGTGGGCGGAATGATGGACGGACATCACGATACCACGGGATTCAATTGCAAACGATGCAATCTTCCGGATTCAGCGGACAACCACATGGTTGCATGTGATAAGTGTCACGAGTGGGAACATTTTAAATGTGCCGGCGTAGATGAGAAAATCAAGGATAAACCGTATTCCTGCCGGAAATGTTCCGTTCAAGAAAATTCCACGCTATTGAAACCAACGGCGGAGAAAAAAGGTGTCTCAAAAGGAGCAAGCAGTAAGGCTGCATCGAAGCGCAGTAAAAAACCTGTACCGGCTGATCCTGCACCGAGTGTTACTTCCAGTGTCCGTGCGGCGATGGAATTGGAGCTAAAGCTGATAGAGGAAGAATGCCAGCTGAGGGAGAAAGAGCTCAATGAACAGGAAGAGCTACAAAAACTGAAGCTGGAGGAGGAACAGCGTGAGTTGCTGAAAAAAGAAGCTGCGTTACGTGAACGCAAATTACAATAAGCTGCAATAATCAAGGCAAAGCAACAGTTAATTCGGCAGAAATCAATCGAAAAAAAGCGTGAACTTATGCAGCGGCTTGGTTCAAGTAGCAGTCAAATGGATGCGGAACTCGGTAGCGCGAAATTGGTAGAAAATTGGCTGAAAGGGCTTCCCCCTACAGATGAATCCGCTAATAGCTCGGTGAGCGGCAATGAACGTAGTCGTCTAGACAGTCTGCTAGTTCCCGAGGACAGGCCAGAATCTGTAGAACCAACCGTACCGTCTTCAGACGCTGTCGTCTCAACCCCCGCAGCTGTGTTCTCTTCCGCTGCTAGTGCAGACTGTGCCAGTGCATTTGTTGTACCGCCGAAGCGTAATGAACAAACAACAGATGGCACTGTATATACTCCCGGCAAAGTCAAACTTCAATCGGGAAACAAGTTTTATGTAAGTCCACAGCAAATCGCAGCGCGTCAAGTGATCGGAAAAGATCTGCCAGCATTCGGCGGTAACCCCGAGGAATGGCCGGCCTTTATTAGTTGCTTCGATCAAACAACAGCTGCTTGTGGGTACACAAATATTGAAAATCTTAATCGCCTTCAACGAGCGTTATACGGTCATGCAAAAGATACGGTGCGAAATCAGCTGTTTCTTCCTGAATGTGTGCCGCACGTCATCAAATCGTTGGAGAAAATGTACGGCAGACCGGAACTTCTAATTCGTACGCTGTTGGAGAAAATTCGTGGTCTTCAACCTCCAAAACATGAAAAGTTAGAAACACTGATGGAGTTTGGGATAGCAGTTAGGAATTTCGTTGGTCATCTTAAAGCAGCGCGACAGGATGCACATCTCACGAATCCGTCATTGATGCAGGAGCTGGTGGAGAAATTACCGGGGCAACTAAAGCTAGATTGGGCTATTTTCAAAAGCCAATATCAAACAGTCACACTCACTACTTTTGGCGAGTTTACGGATAAACTAGTGGATGCTGCCACGGAAGTAACTTACGACTTGCCGTGTTTCAGAAGGCCACCCAAAATTGAAAAACAAAAGGTGAAGGAGAAAGTTTTTGTACAAGCGCATTCAACGGACTCATCGGCGAATCGAGATAGCAAACAGCAGCATGGCAAAACGTGCGCGATGTGTAATCTTCATGGACATCGGATAATAGAATGTCATCGGTTCAAATCACTTTGCGTAAGCGAAAGGGTAAACGTTATTCAACAAAAAGGTTTGTGTAAGACTTGTCTTAACAATCACGGGAAATGGCCCTGCAAGTCCTGGAAAGGCTGTGCGGTAGAAGGCTGTCGGGAACGCCATAACACACTTCTCCATCCTGCGCCGTCTGTGAACGTTTCGGCAAGTCATGTCGGCAAGGGTGCGCAACAAATTCCACTGTTCCGTATCATTCCAGTAGTGCTTTTCGGTAAAGACCGATCGCAAACAGTATTTGCGTTTATCGACGAAGGATCTTCAATTACATTACTAGAAGAATCAGTCGCTAACCAGTTGGGAATCGCAGGAAAACCAGAACCGCTGACACTCCAGTGGACTGGAAACATGACGCGCGTCGAGCAAAACTCGCAGCAGGTGAAAATGGAAATAACAAGTAAACAAAACGAATTACGGCGAAGATCATTTCATGCTCGTACAGTTAGTTGTTTGGTTCTTCTGTCTCAATCGATGTGTTACCGAGAATTGTCACAACAGTTTCCTCATCTTCGAGGACTTCCAATGGAAGATTATGAGCTGGTTCAGCCAAAATTGATCATCGGATTAGACAATCTGAGCTTAACGGTGCCGCTTAAGCTACGCGAAGGGAAAAATAGCGAACCAGTAGCAGTCAAATGCCGACTTGGTTGGAGTATCTATGGTTGTGGATCATCTAAGCCGATTCAACGGTCAGTCGTCAATTTGCACGTCAGTGCATCTCCAGATCCAGATCGGTTGCTGAACGACCAGCTTCGCGAATACTTCGCAATCGAGAATACAGGAATCGCTATCCCGATCGAAAAACTTGAGTCAAAGGAAGACAATAGAGCGAGGCGAATTCTTACTGAAACAACGCGTCGCACGGGAAATCGTTTTGAAACCGGTTTACTTTGGCGGTCTGACGAGCCGAACTTTCCTGACAGTTTTCCGATGGCGATTCGGCGTCTTCGAGAGCTGGAACGTAAATTACAGAATGATCCGGCGATGAGTAATCGTGTCAGCAGTCAAATAGCTGAATACTTACAAAAGGGGTATGCCCATAAGGCCTCCGAAGAAGAACTGCGTGGCATAGATGCGAAGCGCATCTGGTATTTGCCGCTTGGAATCGTTATCAATCCGAAGAAACCGTCGAAAGTACGTCTTGTTTGGGACGCGTCAGCGAAGGTGGAGGGAGTTTCGTTCAACTCAAGCTTACTAAAAGGACCCGATCTTCTAACTCCACTTCCAAAAGTTCTCAGTCGTTTCCGTCAGTTTCCGGTGGCCGTCAGCGGAGACATTAGAGAAATGTTTCACCAGATCAAAATCCGTCATCCCGATTCTCAATCTCAGCGTTTTCTATGGAGAGATTCTCCGTCAGATAATCCAACGGTGTACATAATGGACGTATGCACGTTTGGTTCGACCTGCTCGCCGACATCAGCGCAACACGTGAAAAATACAAACGCTCGAGAGTACGAAGAGAAATTCCCGCGCGCATGTGAAGTAATTTTAAATAGTCACTACGTGGACGATCTGCTGGAAAGCTTTCGCACAGTTAAGGAAGCAATCGATGTCATAAACGACGTGAAAACTGTACATTCGCTGGGCGGGTTCGAGATAAGAAATTTTCTGTCCAACAAGGTAGAGGTTTTGCAAGGCATCGGCGAAATCTCGGCTAGTGCAACGAAAGATCTACTACTGGAGCACGAGAGCACAACAGAATCTGTCCTGGGTATGAGATGGATTCCGTCAGAAGACATGTTCACGTATACGTTCGTTCCCCGAAGTGACTTGCAGTCAATTCTTGCCGATGGTTATATTCCAACAAAACGCGAAGTGTTAAAGGTGGTTATGAGCTTGTTTGACCCTTTAGGACTGTTAGCGATCTTTCTCGTCCATGGCAAGGTCTTAATACAGGACTGCTGGGCGGCTGGGTTGGCCTGGGACGATCCAATAAATGAAGATCTCTGTGAACGTTGGCGACGATGGACGAAATTCTTTCCATCTTTAGACACACTGCGAATTCCACGTTGTTATTTTCGATCTCCACCGACGGACGATACAAGTTCCCTTCAGCTTCACGTTTTCGTCGACGCCAGTGAAGTCGCATGTTCGTGCGTAGCTTATTTCCGCCTACAGATCAGAAGCGACATTCAAATAGCTTTAGTAGCCGCTAAGACAAAAATTGCTCCTCTTAAAACGCTCTCTATCCCGAAGCTGGAACTGAAAGCCGCTGTATTAGGCGTTCGACTGTTGGAATTCGTGCAAAACTCACATTCGTATTCGATTAAAGAAAGATTTCTCTGGAGTGATTCATCTACCGTTCTTGCGTGGATCCAGTCCGACCACCGCCGATATCCCAAGTTTGTGGCCGTCCGGGTTGGAGAAATATTGATGGCAAGCGACCAGCGCGAATGGAGATGGCTGCCTTCCAAGATGAATATTGCCGATGCGACCACCAAATGGAAATCTGATCCTGATCTTGGGCATACAAGTTCCTGGTTTGCGGGACCGAACTTTCTACGGGAAAAAGAAGAAACCTGGCCTGGACAGCGACGATTTACAATCACGTTGGCAGAAGTTAAAGCATCTATGGTACATACGACTTTCGATCCTATGTTGGATGTTACTCGTTTTGGTAGTTGGACAAAATTACTGCGAACAACAGCCTACGTTTTGCGTTTCATCGGAAACCTGCGCCGGAAGAAAGCTAGAATTGCTCTGGAGATGCACATCTTCACTCAAGAAGAATTGGAGAAGGCGGAAGAAATCCTATGGAAGCTGGCTCAACAAGAATCGTTTTCGACAGAGGTTCATGTTCTACGAAGTACACAAGGACCCCCGGAATCTCGTCATGCTGTTGTTGCCAAATCGAGCCCCCTGTACGGTATGTGGCCCTTTATGGACGAGAAGGGAGTCGTTCGAAAACGTGGCAGAATTGGTGCAGCACCATTTGCACCATTCGAAGCTAAGTTTCCAGTTATTTTGCCCAAACAACACCTTATCTCATCTCTAATTGTAGACTGGTATCATCGCCGTTTCCGCCATGCCAACCGAGAAACCATCGTTAACGAAATGCGACAGCGTTTCGAGATCCCGAGACTACGAGAACTGATTAAAAGAGTGACGAACAACTGTGTCTGGTGTCGCGTCGCAAAAGCAACGCCAAAACCTCCGCCGATGGATTCTCTTCCGGCAATCCGTATGACACCATTCGTAAAACCTTTCTCCTTTGTTGGTCTGGACTATTTCGGGCCAGTGTTGGTAAAAGTCGGTAGAAACCAGGTTAAGCGCTGGGTAGCTTTATTCACCTGCCTTACCGTGCGAGCAGTGCACCTCGAGGTGGTCTACAGTCTCACAACCGAGGCTTGTATCATGGCGGTGAGACGTTTCATTTCTCGAAGAGGTCCTCCGGCAGAGTTCCATTCGGATAACGGAACGTGTTTTGTAGGCGCTAACAATATCCTGAAAAGGGAAATCGAGATGCGCAATCAAGCTCTTGCAGAAACTTTCACGAATGCTGAGACAAGGCGGAGATTCACCCCACCCGCTACGCCACACATGGGCGGCGTATGGGAGCAGTTAGTTCGTTCGGTTAAAACGGCGATCGGTACGTTGTTAGATGCACCACGCAAACCCGATGATGAAACGTTACTCACGATTCTATGCGAAGCTGAAATGATGATCAACAGTAGACCTCTCACTTACGTGCCACTAGAATCTGCGGAACAAGAAGCTCTAACGCCAAATCACTTCTTGTTAGGAAGCTCGAACGGGAAGAAGATTCTACCGACAGTGCCAGTAGACCGTGGAGAGACACTCCGTAGCAGCTGGAACCTAGCGCGGCATTTGTGCGACGAGTTTTGGAAGCGCTGGGTGAAAGAATACTTGCCGGTGATTACGCGTCGGTGTAAATGGTTCGACGAAGTAAAGGATATTGCAGTAGGAGACCTAGTTGTGGTGGTGAGCGGAACGGCGAGAAACCAGTGGGTGCGTGGGCGTGTAATCAATGTGGTTCCCGGACAGGATGGCCGTGTTCGTCAAGCTTGGGTTCAAACACCGACAGGTGTACTCAAGCGAGCGGTAGTGAACTTGGCGGTATTGGACGTCATGAAGAAAGGTAAATCCGAGTCTTCAGAAGAGAACCATCACCAGGATTTACGGGCGGGGGATTGTGACGGTGGACCCTCCGTTACTTCGTCGCTTGGTAACTGCAGCAAGTAAGAGAACACGTCGAGCCGTCGTGATGGTAAGGCTGGCAACGCTGAGTCAGCGAGCCGTCAAAAAATTGAGAAGCAGAAGAAGAAAAACTAGAATAAGTAAAAGTTTGCAAGTGAAAAGACGCGATTAAAAGCCGTCTAAAATTTGTTAAAATCTATATACATATATTCCTAGAAATTTGAATTCAGTTATCAGTTATCTCTAATGTAAGTTAAAATCTACAATATTTACAATTGTCACTTTGCTATTTACACTATTTACAGTACGAAGATCGCAGATACAGATTTCGTTGATAAGACCCGTTCATTAATCCAAGCGGTTCACCAAATAATTGTAAGTAAACTAAAAGAAAATTGTTAAAACCTAACCTAAAATAAATATAATTGCAGTTGAAGCATTCCGAATTAAAAACGTGTTTGCTGTCAAAGTTGGTGTTATCACCACCCCCACAGTGTATTTCCGAAGCAAAGGAAAACCATTGAACATTTCGCAAGATCTTACGAAAAGATTTTCGGCCGTGACCAAAATTGAAAAAATCAAAAGTGGAAATAGACGGGATGGTTACGGATTCGACACTGACATGCGAGGATTTGTTGAATTATGGAACTGGTGGCTTCAGTGATTCTTTACTTCAGAAAGTGAAGATACTCGATTGCAAGCAATTGAGCCCAGTATCAAGCACTGAAGACGGAACCAAGTCTTATCTCCCGTCGGCGTCGTTTCGAGTCACTTTCGTCGGGTCTGCTTTACCTAATTTCTGTCCTCTTGGACAGGGTTCGTCTTCCTGTTCGTCTATTTGTGCCACGTGTTATGAACTGCATAAAATGCAAACAATTAGGTCACACCGCTTCTCACTGTGGTAATAAAGATAGGTGTGGTAAATGTGGAGAAAATCATAAGGACGAATCGTGCAGTAGAAATTCTGAAAAATGTGTTCACTGTGGAAATACTCCTTATGATATCTCTTCATGTCCAACATATAAATCACGCGCAGGTAAAGTGAAAAAGTCTCTAAAAGATCGTTCCAAGCGTTCATATGCTGAAATGCTAGAGAAAACTACACCACCGACCAATACTAATCTCTTTACTTGCTTGTCAGCTAATTGTGCCTAGAAGTTTTAGGAAGCGAAAAAATATTACGCCCTACAAACTTTCCTGTAAAGGCTCGAAGATATCTCCTCAGGGACCATTAAATACAACATCTAAACATAGTAAATTGCTCCAGGTCTAGGATATCTTAGATCCGATAAGGATTATCCAGCACTTCCTGGAACATCGAAACCCCTCAGTGTTCCACGAGATCTGTCAGAGAATCAGACCAGTGCTGGGTTTATAAAATTTTCCGACATCGTGGAGTGGATCCTATCTACTTTCAACATGCCTGATCCTTTTAAAAGCTTTGTGATAGCTGTTATACCTACAGTTGAATCATTTTTGAAGCAGTTGACTGCAAAATGGCCCCTCCTTTCAGCGATCATATCCTTCAATGGCTAAATCATTGAAAGAGATTAAAGATTTGATCACTGTTCTACAATGGAATTGCAGAAGTATCATTCCTAAAATTGATTACTTTAAATTCCTAATAAACAACTTACAATGTGACGCATTTGCTTTATGTGAATCATGGTTAACTTCTGAAATACCCCTCAACTTCCACGATTTTAACATTATTCGCTGGGATCGAGAAACCCCGTACGGAGGAGTACTTTTAGGGATCAAAAAGTGCTATTCCTCCCATCGTATTAACCTCCCCTCGATACCAGATATTGAAGTTGTCGCATGTCAAGTCACAATGAAAGGCAAAATCCTTTGCATTGCTTCCGTCTACATTCCCCCCAAGAGCCTCGATTGTGCACCGACGGTTTTGCGACCTCATAACTCTCCTTCCTGCACCGACGTTGGTTTTAGTAGACTTTAACTCTCATGGTACGGGATGGGGCTGTCTTCATGATGATAACAGCTAAACTTTGATCTATGATCTTTGCGATAACTTCAATATGACCATTTTGAATACGGGAGAAATGACACGGATTCCTGCACCACCAGCGAGACCAAGTGCACTGGATCTTTCCACTTGTTCGACATCGCTACGGTTGGATTGCAAGTGGAAGGTAATTCCTGATCCCCACGGTAGCGATCATTTGTATAAGGGAACCGTAATCAATCATAGTTTTCGAAAACCAATCACGGCTTTACAAAGCAAAATTTAGGAATTCCCAGCATACTTAGTTGTGCTAAATTTAATTACGAAAAGGTAAGTTTTTTTTTGTTTTTCGAAGATCGATCCAATTTTTGAATGATTGGTCAAATTCGCATCGCGCGCATGCCACTGAATTTCACCTTAAGTCCTCACTCACGTGTTTGGAAGGCTCTTTACACTTTTTAGCTTAATCTTTTTCATTAATTGCCAATCCTGTCGATTTCCTAACGTACAACTGTTTACAATGGAGGATTGCAGCTTTTCGGGACAATGTTGATGTTGTTTACTACGTATCACTTCTGGAACCTTTAACGGTAAGATGCCAAATCCACCAAAAAAAAATACAGAGTTGTGTACGAGACACGACCGATCATAATGAATTTAAAAATGCAATTTTGAAACTCTCTCACCAACAGAGTAGTAGTAGTAGTAGTAGTAAATCAACCAGTAGGATAAAAAATAAGTCCTTTAATCAGTATTCCGTATTGAATATTTTTCATTGAATTTTCATTCCATAATGGAATGGCTTCATGAGAGCTGTGAAAGACACATGTCCCTATACAGCAAGACCTTTATTCTAACAAATGCTCTAGCGGTGGCAATGCACACAAAATGAATTCTTTATAGACAAATGTGAAGCGCGTTCAGACCTCGAAGAAACATTCGACAGTTATGAACTAGTCATCAGTATATTGGTGAAAACTGAATATTTGATCTTCAAAACTGTCCAGTTTAGTGAAGATATTTGCTTGCTATGAATTATGGGGTTAGACATTCTCTCTTGCCGAGATAAGAAGAAACAGTAGTAGGAGTGAATATTGTTCGCTCTCTTCCGTTCTCTTGTTGTCCAACCATTCCAACGAATTGACCTGCTATTTCCCGTAGAATCAACAGATTCAATATACTCAAGTGTGTAGCAGATGAAAGCAAATGACACACCACAAAAAACAAGCATCCAGCGAACGACAAGCTAAAGCTACCTGCCGACTGCCGATTAAAGTTAAAGCTGGCATATATCGCGCTTATTCTGAATAACGTCGTATCTTTTTTTCCCTCGTATTTCATTTGTATTCCCCATAACGCTAGCAAAATCAAAGGTAGCTATGATTCGATCGAAAAATCAATACGTCGTCCCAGTAAATCCGAACATCGAACGCATCGTGCACGAAAGCTTTTGATTGCGTTTCGAGCTTACATAGTGTATCGGTAGAACAAAACTGTGAAGATATACCAAAGCAGAGAGCGGATGACTGATACTTAGGGGATGGAATATATCGGAGTTGGATTTCCAACCCCGAACATAAGGTCCGAGTTTTTCTGACGCTAAGAGGCGAATGACCTCAAGGTTAAAGCCTCTATGATCGAAACAAAAGAATGTTTAACACTCTTTCACACCCTATCGGGAAGACGCCGCACAGTGCTTCGAATCAATAAAAACGTGGACATAAATCCGTAGCTGCCAAACCGTTCTTTTAATGCATATAGTTGCTTTGAAGAAATTATTTCCAAATATATATTTGATCCTATCATTAATTGTTCATGGCCTACTTTGACAAAAAATGTAACCATAACTTTTTTTTCTGAAGAGATAGAAATTTTTTTTCTTCTACAAAGTTTTAGAACTATTAAAAATAATTTACTTTGTCAAATATACCAAAAGTCTAGGTCGCACCGTTTCGGATATACAAAGCGTTTTTATGGCAACCCCCTTAAAATCAGTTTTTTATTCATAAATTGTTTCGAGTTATTTTGTTATGCATACTTTGTTTGGAATAATTGTAGAATTTATAAAATCGCATATTTTTGTTGAAGATAGTGCATAGGTTTGTTCTTTCCTGGCAAAGTTATGCAACATTTTACCTTTTTTTTTACCTAGGATAAAACCTTGCACCGAAGCGAAATATGCAACTTTATGCAGCTGATTTTTACAAAATTTGTAGGAAAAGATGTGCCCAATATCATAAAAAAATCTAAGTGGAACTCGGTGGAACTTTTTTTTTAGGTCTTTTCAAAGTGCCATAGTTTTAATTACTGAATTATGGCAACCCCCTTAAAACTAGTTTTCTAGTCATAACTTGTTTCGAGTTATTCTTTTATGCATACTTCGTTTGGAATAATTGTAGAAAATATAGAATTTCATAATTTTGTAGAAGCTAATGCATAAGTTTATTCTTTTCTGGAAAATTTATGCATAATTTTACCTTTTTTTACCTAGAAAACCTTGTGCCGAAGCGAAATATGCAACTTAATGCAGCTAACTTTTATAATACTTATAGGAGAACATGTACCTTATCCAATTTATTTTCCAATGTGAATATCTTGAGTAATATTCGTGTGACTCATTTTCACTATGGCCATGCTGAAATCATGAATGGTTAAGAAACAGAGGGCGCCACACGTCTGCTATTTCTGTAACTCACTTTTGCTGTGAGCGTCGCCCGATCAAAATCTCGTCTTAAAAATCGTGTTGCTTCGCGATAACTCAATTTATTGCCACGTTTAAACATGAAATCTCTTCGTAAAGGTTTGTACTTTAACAATACTTTATCATATTTTGTCTAGAAAACATTTTTCTATTTTTTAAATATGTGTTGAAGTTTTGATAATTTTTCGGATTTTTACAACAGAACAAGAAATTTTTACAACAGAACAAGAAATTAGCGATACGGAAAACTCGGACGATAGCGTGACTGATGCTGATTGATCGAATGCAATGCGACTAAGTGACATATTGTAATGATTTATTAGGTAACATTAACTACCTAGTTGATTGATTAGGTTGTGAGAAGTATTGGGAAAAGTTACTCATTTGAATGCTAACTTTGTAGTAGATACTTAGGTAATAGAGATAAATTCTACGTAGGTAAATAAAAAAAAAACTGTTTTTAAAATAAAGCGAATATCTCAAAAACATTTTTTTTACATTATTCATATCTTCATCAAAAATACTTGAAATGTTTTTTTTATTTGAAATGAGATAGAAAAAAAAATTTTCATCAAAAACAATTTATTTTTTCGAAATCGGTACTACCCCCTTAACAAAAATTAAGGTGCTACTTTCAAAAGAAGCGTTATATAATTTTGTAAAACTTCTTCGAAGACACGTTAGCTCTTAAAAATCATTGAAAGTCTGTACAGACTTGTGACCGTCTTTTCCCAGTTTTGGACCACTGTGCGCCCTCTGTTTCTTAACCATTCTTGGTTTCAGCATGGCCATAGTGAAAATGAGTCACACGAAGAGTACTCAAGATATACTCATTGGAAAATAAATTGGATAAGGTACATGTTCTCCTATAAGTATTATAAAAGTTTGCAGCATTAATTGCATATTTCGCTTCGGCACAAGGTTTCCTAGGTAAAAAAAGGTAAAATTATGCATAAATTTTCCAGAAAAGAATAAACTTATGCATTAGCTTCTACAAAATTATGGAATTCTATATTTTCTACAATTATTCCAAACGAAGTATGCATAAAAGAATAACTCGAAACAAGTTATGACTAGAAAACTAGTTTTAAGGGGGTTGCCATAATTCAGTAATTAAAACTATGGCACTTTGAAAAGACCTAGAAAAAAAGTTCCACCGAGTTCCACTTAGATTTTTTTTATGATATTGGGCACATCTTTGCCTACAAATTTTGTAAAAATCAGCTGCATAAAGTTGCATATTTCGCTTCGGTGCAAGGTTTTATCCTAGGTAAAAAAAAAGGTAAAATGTTGCATAACTTTGCCAGGAAAGAACAAACCTATGCACTATCTTCAACAAAAATATGCGATTTTATAAATTCTACAATTATTCCAAACAAAGTATGCATAACAAAATAACTCGAAACAATTTATGAATAAAAAACTGATTTTAAGGGGGTTGCCATAAAAACGCTTTGTATATCCGAAACGGTGCGACCTAGACTTTTGGTATATTTGACAAAGTAAATTATTTTTAATAGTTCTAAAACTTTGTAGAAGAAAAAAAATTCTATCTCTTCAGAAAAAAAAGTTATGGTTACATTTTTTGTCAAAGTAGGCCATGAACAATTAATGATAGGATCAAATTACGCGGTATATATTTGGAAATAATTTCTTCAAAGCAACTACATGCATTAAAAGAACGGTTTGGCAGCTACTGATTCATGTCCACGTTTTGCCTTTCTCATATAGAAAGTTTATGCTGTGTGTGTGTGTGTGTGTGTGTGTGTGTGTCAAATAATCTCACTAGGTCTTCTCGGAGATGGCTGAAACGATTTTGACAAACTAGGATTCAAATGAAAGGTCTCGTGGTTCCATACGGAATTCCTGAATTTCATCCGGATCCGACTTCCGGTTCCGGAATTATAGGGTGCGTACTAGAAGAGTTTGTGTGTCATGTTAGTTGGTGGCCGTACGAACCGATTTTGATTATACCGGTTCTCGGGTTCCGGTGCCGGAAGTGCATATAATAGTGAACCCACTTCGTTTTCTTAAAGATGACCTACGCAATCAATGCACTGTTTTATTCTGTATGTTGTACTAGTTATTGCACAAACAATCTCTTGGTTTCTTTCAAAAATCGAAGAAAAAATGTTTGAATAGAATACAACAATATTATACATGAGAAAGGCATCATTACACCACTAGGTGGATTAAAACAGGTTTTTGCTTAAATATACCACGAACTGTTAAAAATTCAAAATAATAACTTGAGAACGACGAAGGGAGCAGAAATAACACAAACTTTAAGTAAATTCGCCAAATTATCGCGTTCTCCGTGCAACGTGATTCTCAATAGTGGTTTTTGGTTCTTCTCACCCCACCCCTAAAAACAACGCAAAGAAGCTCAAGAACCACTTCACTTCAGTCGAAAAATTGTTTTTCACCATCTTAGAAAACCGGGTTGCTGTGATCTGCAAATATTCTAGCAACCAGAGTAACGACGTTTCGCGTGACAGAGGCCCCACTACCGAGACCAGATAAAGTTTTCCATGTGTGTGAGAATAAAATAAATCTGCTGTTTAACATTTCAGAGGAAATAAAAGTGTTAATGGTAAAAAATTAGAGGGTTGTATTCAAGACACGACCGAGCACAATAACATTAAAAATGGAACGTTTCTAAGGTCTTCATAATATATACAAAAATAAAGAGATGATGATACACTAAACTAAAAACTTTTTCAATTGAATAATTACAAACTTGCTCTAGTTTAAGCGCTTAGATTGTTGGCGAATGATAAAATTGACAATTAGATTTTTTCTTGATAATTAATTATATTCAATTTTGATCCCTTTCCACAATTTTTTACATTGTTAAGATTTTGAATAACGTCCTTTAACTAGAATTCAAAGTTACTTGAAAGCTCAATTTTAGATACAAACAACCTAAAGATTTAATCCTGAACAAATTAAACTGTTTTATTTTATGACAATAATCTTCGAGAAACATACAAACTTATTAATTTTATAAACAGTTAATCGATCCAAGAGAAGATTTTATTTATTTTAACGAAAAATGTTGTACCAGTAAGCTCAGTAATAGTGTAATTTTATTAATCCTTCTTCAAAATCGTCGATAATCTTCGGAAAGTGTCGGTAAATAATATGGCAACAATACGAGGAAGAAAAATGTGAAACAGTCCGTATAAAATATTTAGTTACTTACATTGATTTTCGCTTTGGCATATTAGGAATATACGGAATGGATACGCAACAAAATTCCGAAATTTTGTTAATATTGTAACTTGATGTTATTAACACATGAATGAACATTGTCATAGTTACAACGCGTGTTTTGAAGCAAATAATAATTGAACTGAAACTGGCGGTTAACCAAATTCTACGAGGGTTGCTATTCAAACGATACATGTAAAATCGCAAGTAAACTTACCTTTAGTTTATCTTTGATACTATATGATATTGTATCTAATTGTACTGTATATGTGAGCCTGTGGAACTCCTTTATACTACCAAACCGAGGAGGCCGCTTTTAGATAAGTTTCAGAATTTAATTTTGAATCTTTTGAAGCGTTTAATACCTGGTGGGACAACAACTTGTTCAGTCACATATAATGAAGAAGAAGTTTCTATGATTATCATAATAACACAACTTTATACTGAATCCATTTTCGCGTCACCGTTTTGATCGTATGGGAATGGAGATTTAAGTATGCAAACCGATCCGTTGACAAATTAAAACATTTTTAAGCTTACAATATTGAAGCTTTGGAATCATTTAAATGAGGAAATTCCATTAACAAATCATCGAGGAACAAGCGCTGTAAATTAGATCCGAATTAGATCTATTGCCGATGATACTAAATTAGCCTGATAGTTACCAGAGAACCAAAATAAAATACTCAATTCAAATAAATTTTTCATTGGAATGCAATTGAAATATTCAAATGACGTTTTCTCATAAGTTTAAGTTAAATGTTTCCGAATCGATTGGTTGTTGAATTATATAAATCCATCAACAAATAACTGAGGTATGAGCGTTCAAAATTATGGCAGAAAAATGTTACGCGATTAGTTTTGCATGTTTTAATTTGACACCCAGCCTCGGGAAGCGAAGTGTCAGGCATTTTAATGGCAAAATCGACCAACAATTTGCTAAATACATGGGATGTTTCAAAAGAACCGATAACCATGCTGATTCGGTTCTTCAATAGCTAGATGATATATAAGATATTCAAGCGAACACGAAGCGGTGTTGTGCAGACAGCAGGAAGTTTCACCAACAAATAATGCAAAAGCGACAATCCAGCAAGTGAACGCATATACAATCAAGTCATCAGCTCACTGGACGAGCTACTTGTTTCATTCACAGTCAAACTTCAACTAGGCAAAGAAATATTGTGCAGCCTATATTTATAGATTTCTCTCCATACGAAACGGTGTTTTTTATGCATGACGCAAAGCCTCCTATGCCGAACAAGAAGTTGACGTCATTTTGTACAACAAGGATTGGTGGATGAAAACATGGGTCGATTCCAACCATTTTTTCAATAGTATGCTATTGAAATACTGAAACGACGTCGTCATACATGTTTAAGTTAAAAGTTTCCGAATCGATTGGTTGTTAAATTATAACAATCCATCAACAAATGACCGAATTATTAACGTTCAAAATTATGACACAAAAAGGTTACGCGGCTATTTTTGAAACTTTTAATTGACACCCGGCCCCGTATAGTGAAGAGTAAGGCATTTTTAATGCCAAAAATTAGCGTTTTTGTACCTAGAGAATTGTCCTAAGCGCCTTTCAGGACAAACCGTGGCAAGAGCAGAGCCTTAAGTTTCTTTGTAAGCTGATCAGAAACAGTGAATCGCAAACTCTCTTCAGACACAGATGGCGTTCGAATAGCAGTTTCGGAAAGCTCTCCAAACACGACAACCAAACTTTATCCAGACTTGCTGTTTTTCTACAACTAACCGACAAAACTGCGGGCCATTCTCTCCGGCAAACCGGCATACACATGAACAGCTGATGTACGAGTCTCTCTAGACGACCCCACTTTCCTGCCTCCCACGAGACGATTTTTTCCAAAGCATAACAAAATCGTCTCTCAACACGCGCGCGAAAATTCATACATTCGTTCTCCGATTTTACGCACCACGTGCTTTTTGTTGACAACGAGTAAATTTGCTCTCATTCTCCGCCCGCACTAATGCTCCCGCTCATTCTGAGGACGGTTTTTCCTATTAGCACCCTACACCTACATACAATCCAAGCAAGCCATGTTGAGAGTCGCTTCTTCTTTGCTAAACAACCAGCGAAAACTCCTTCGTCACTTTTTCACCGAGTGAGTGTCAGTGCAGTGCAAAATGGCCATGGTCTGCTAATTGAAAACTTTCTTATCGTTGAATGAAAAAAAAAATGTTCCTTCGTTCTCAAGTGCCACCGTGCCGTTGTGTCTGTTTACCCGCTTGAATAGTCATGATGATAATTCGCTGTGTCAAAATTCTGCTAGCCGTGGTGCTAAGTTTGACATTCACCATTTCCCTAGCCAAACTGGTGCTGTGTGTGTGGAGTGAATGGTTCCCGGAGACCTCACCGGATTACGAGATCCTGTACGGTTCGAATGGCGGTTCATATGCTCGGGGTAAAAAAGGAGGACGGACATCTTCCACTTCCACGGTCGTCCAATCGGGCCTAGTCGATGACTGGCTGGAGCAGAACCAGTTGGGCCAGTACGGACAGCTCTTCCGTGATCGAGGTAAGTGTGTCGCGTGACCCGCAGTCATTTGTAGGAAATAGTTGATGGATGAAAAGGCGCATCCCGTGATATAGCCTTGCCACCTGCAACCCCGGTGATGGTTGCTTTCGATAGATTTTAGCTGGATTGAACATTCCATTGAAGGAAGCGGACTTTCTGGAGCGGTCAAGGTGCAAGCCAGTGCATGACTTCAAGGTTGTCGCTCGACCGAGAATTTTGTGATAAATTTATGACGTTACTAGAAATACCGTTCCATAATGTTACAACAGCGCTTGCTACCGTATTGATTTAAATACTTAGATTTCAGTAAAGGTAGTGTTATCACAATGGTAAACATTTAAAAACTGTCAATGCTGATAAAAGCTCTGAAATAAATCTTCCATCAGAGGATGGCTTCCGCCGTTAATTGGCCTACGTTTTGATCTAAGAGATACATGGTTTTGATAGTTGTCTTCATAATTTGCACGGAGAACCCTTCGATCATAAAACTACGATATCGAAGTATCAGATTTTTGTGATAGTTGGTTTAACTTATCATTTTTTTCATTTAATCAATATATTCCACCCCGGTGACACGATTGCCATCTGCATACAATTGGCTTGAAGCAAAAACATCATATTAACAAGATATCCAGCTTTCACATTTCCCGAACAAATCATTGGCAACATCCTTCTTTGCGAGCATGGCGCCCTCAGGCGAGCCCACATCGAACCTCGTACATAGAAGTAGAGGGGAGAGAAATGTCAAACTCGTGCGCGCCAAAATAGCAGCATATACAATTGACATGATGTGTTGAATGTGATGCCGTGCGATGCCGTTGCTGAACAGAAGATTGATTTCGCTCCAAGCTGACAGGGTGACTGTCATATACTGTGTTTAAGCAGTGTTCATACCAACATAAGGAAACGATTTCGAAGGAATGTAATCAAACTATAATAAACCATAAATTTCTTTTCTTATTCAGAAAAAAATCAAATTACTGGTTTTATATAAAATACAAAACTACCCAAGTAACAATTCGAATGCCTTATGGTTTTGATTATAATTTATAGGAGTTTTGTAATTGATTTTTCAATCACTACCTGTTTTATGACAACTATAATAAGTGTCTCTTTTAACCAGTAATATCATAGTTTTCAAAGCTTCTATAAATCCCTTTACCTACACTAACAACAGAACTAAAAATAAAACAATTTGTACTAGAATAAAACCATGCAAAAACTGTTAATATTGCTTTCAAATATTTTCTTTAAAACATTATTGTCCGTTAAATTCTTTCATGAATCTAGTTTTGTGTGTGTGCGTGTTCATTGGATGACAATTTCACTCAGAGCAAATTTGAGGGTTTTAAAGTACATTTATGACACTCCTGTTGTGGGCTATTTGATTTATTGCTTCTTTGATTAAGTGTAATTTGCATTAAAGAAAATTTCATGACCGCCATTATGATGTTCTTTGCCGTAGCCTTTATTGACATCAAATAAACTTCGAAATGCAAAAACGAGGAAGTATGATGGACTTTTATATTTCATGTTCAGAACGTATGCACAAGTTTTACCTCCACGAAATAGTTTTATACAAAAAAGACGATGAATCACAGAAAATAATTTTCATAAATCATGGAGACTTTTGCAAAAACCGTATTTATTTCATGGCGAATGGTTATAATTCTTATTTTTATCCATACATTCACGATAAAAATAAAAGCGCATGAAGTTTTTACGTTCGGTTAAAGCCTCAAACTTGTAAATAAAATTCAATGAATTCTTACTGATTGCATTCAACGCAGACATGACACATATAGTCAGGAAAAATATTACCAAAACAACAGTTTATTTAGAGCGGAATTCATTCCATCCAAATAAATTTAATGTTGATCGTAAAGCTGGTTTCAAAATTTTCTTGAATTTGAAGTTTTAACGCAGCTTTATGCTGATTCTTCAGTTTGCTTTATAAACCTTATGAAGAATGGTCCACTTGGCAGGAACATGCTCTTATAGAGGTTTTCAGTAGGCTTTCGTAGAGTTTAAAGTTTTAATGCAAGATTTATTATGTAGCATTGAAGATAGCTACAAGTATTTATTAATATTAAAAATGTTACTTGGGTAGAGTTATACTTATATTGGCTTTGACGAAATTAACTTTTGACACCAGTGCGGTTTGATTATATTAACTTTCGGAATGCAAAGTCCTATCGGGCAGGGCCGGCGAAAGAGGTGGGTACGGTGGGTAGCACTACCCACCCGAAAATTCCAAAGGTGGGTAATTACCCACCTGAAATTTCGAACAAAAAACAATGGAAATATTAGCATTATTCATAATAATAAGAATATTTTTATTGTAATTCGGAATAGAAAAATAAAATCAAAATTATAGAATACTAGTTCTCAAGATAGAGCAAGGATGTGAAGATATACCGCAGAAAGGTGAGACATCTCATCTCATCAATGCGAATCTCTCGGGTCTCTGAGTTACCGGAAAATACCGATAAAGGTCTTTTACTCTTTACATTCCGAACCGGCAAAAGAAGAAGAAAGTAACAACTTTTGGTAGCTTTGCCAGAATAGTAAAAACCTTTATCGGAATTTTCCGGCAGATATTTAAGGTCGACTCCTCTGGTAGAAAGTGAAAGTTAAGTTACTAAAAGATTTCTGCATGATGAAATGAGCCTTGTCACATCTCACCTTCTATATCTTCACATAAAGAAAATCACTCAAAATCTTTTGACGTAGTACTCCTTTTTTTTATTCAATAATACAATATAATTTGAAGGCACACTGCTTAAGCTCTAAGATGCCAAGAGTATTTTCTAATCGTAATTAACGACTGACTTAAAACTAGAATAGTATCATTAGGAAACGTCGTATCGGGGTCGCGGATTCTCGAAAATTCAACTTTCAGGTGGCAATCAGCAGTGGCCGGTGAATTGAATATTAGGGTGGGACAAAATATTGATTTCAGCTCCACCAAACTTTTCCTGTTCCTTTTGGGTCCCATGAGCACCATGCAAAATTTTAGCTCGATCGGAGAAACTATATTATCGCGCCCGCGGTTTAAAGTTTGTATGGGATTTAGTATGGAGGAATCCGAGTTCGAGCAATATCTCATTCCTTAATATATCTAGCACCACTGCTGCTAGTGAAAGTAATATGATGTGACTTCCTTTTAATGAGCTATAACGGTTGATACGAGTTGTTTGATGTCTTCACGATAGTTACTCAGCAGAGTAAAAGATTATTTTTAAGTGACAAACCATGCTCCAAACCTTACTGTAAAGACACAAAAAGTCATGCAAATTGTGTTTCTGTTTGCATAAAATAGTACCATCCATATGTTCTAAACTATAAGAGATAGAGAGTTTATATTTTCGGCAAAGTTATAGGATTTGAGTTTATCTAAAATACTGTAGAAAATTTCAAAAACCTATTTCTTCAAATTAAAAAGTTTGACTTTTTTGTGTCTTTACAGTGAGTTTTGGAACCTGCACGGAAAAGCCAGCGATCGCAAAACAACTAAAATATTAGTTGTTTTTCTGATTTTGATTGGTACAACTAATCGACTATTGTTTTAACTAATCTGTCATTTTTGATTTATCGTGCTGGCAGCTTAGCAACGACACCCAACAGAAACACGCACCACAAACAAGTAATGAAACGTTTCAGTTGAGCAATGCCAAACACCCAGAGCGAACAACGAAACGTTTCAATGAGGTGTCAATCGTGCAATTGAGCAAAGACACAATCCCAGTAAAGTAATACCGCTGACAGACATGTGATTTCCGTACAATGATTTCTGTACAACGTTGTACGCGTACAACGATGAGGTGACAGACATGTTTTGCGCACAGAATAAATGTACAGTGAAACGAAAAAACTCAAAATTTAGCTTAATTTCCCAGCTCCGATGATCGATAATATTGAAAATAAAAATTTTTGTGGTTTGAAGATTATTACTAGCAACTAATTTTTGACAGATATAATCTTGTCTCTCTGTCTTAGCTATTAAACTATTTGTGTGTGAGTGTTCATTGGACGACAGTATCACTCATATCATTGTTTAAATGTAATTAGCTTTAGAGAAAATTAGATGTTCATAATTTTGATGTTCTACCGTAACATTCACTGATAAAAATAAAAAACGAATATAAATATAGAATGGAGGAAATATGAAAGGCTTTCAGAACTAATTTTCGGAACACGAGCACTATTTTTTTGCAACGACGCTGATTTCTACCAAAATGGTGATGAATCACTAAATTTTGTTTGTAAATCTTACCGACTTTTGCCAAATCCGCATAAATTTCAAGGTGTTCAGTCATAATTCCTTTTTCACCCGCATATTCACGATAAAAATAAGAGCGCATAAGCTATTAAGATTGAGTCTCAAAATAGTAAATAAATCTAAGATATTATTAGTATGTAACCATCAGAAACGGCATGGCACACAAATATTTCAGAAAAATTCTGTCAACGTAACAGTTTATTCATCACGAAATTTTCATAAAAAGGATTATGTTCATCATAAAACTGAATTTAAAACCTTCTTGAATTTTTAATCATTCCGAAATAGATTTGACATAAGTTTGATGCTATTATATAATAGCAAAGTGCTTCAGAAATCTGATGAAAAAGGTCTACTACACTGGAATATAATCTGATAATGGTTTTATTAGGATTTTGAGAAGTTTAAAGTTGGTATGCTATATTTATGAAGTAACACTGAAAACTATTACAAGTATTTCTTAAATTGAATATGTAACTTGGTACGTGTTTTGCTTCAATTTATCACACTGAAAGACATGATTCGCTGTTCTCTCTATTCATACCCAAAATAAGACTCTTTCTAAACAATTTAAAAACAAGTTTTCTTTCCATCGAACGGCATTCAACCCGATGACACAAGACGAAGTAATAAGAAGATTTAGAGTTTCCAGAAGTGAATATAGAGGACCAATGTTATAAATGGAATTTTTATAGATCATCAATAAACAGGATGATTACACAATTGGTTTATTCATGTATTGGATATTTATCGTTTATTATTACCACATGTGCATTCAAAATATGAATCATTATGTTTTTAAATCCATTTCAACAATAATCTTACTTGTTATTGAAAAGAAAACAATTACTCAATAGTGCTGATTTTTTGTACAAATATGAATAAATTGTTTTTCTTATTGGTATTTCAAATTTCTCCAAATAATGAATATTTCTAGGTTTGACTGCTTTTTGAAAATATGCTACAAAGTATATAAGTTTTATGCTGCTTGTTAGCATTTTACCGAGATTTTTTTCAAAATATGACGATGGTTGTTTATTATTTGATGCTCAGAAGAAGGAAATATTGTTTCATGAGTTCACCATCGCTCGCCAATGGCGCTGGTAGCAGTAAACAGTGATGTGATTTTGCGCAGTACAACGATGAATGACCGTAGTACGGAAATCACCGTTGTATCATGATGCTCGCGTGATACCATCGTGATTTAGGGTGACAGACATGTGATTTCATGGTGTACAGTGATACCGATATCACATGTCTGTCATAAGCATAACTTGTATGCATGAAAGCAAAAAACATGTCTCAGTTGTTTCAACCAATCATTCAGTTATTTTAACTTAAGACGCCAATTGCAATAAATATTTTTTACTGTTAGCCTCCACGGGGGCCAGCTAATCGTTCACTGCTTGAACAACGAAATTCTACCTAATTAACTGCCTATATTTTTATCACTAAACTCACACAGGATGTATAAATGCACCAAACGAATACAATTCTCAAAACTCACCAGAAAAATGAAATTTTTCCTTCACTTGCAGAATGGCTCGCTGGTAAACCTAATGCTACAGATACAAATTAAAACATTTATACTATAGAAATATCTATTTAACACATGGAAAACTTGTTTTACAATTAACTGTTATATTCTTCTGCATAATTTCACTTACATAAAACGACCACTACGTAACTAACATAAATGACGTTCATTTACCAATCAAAATTTTCAATATGAAACGCTTCTGGTGAAATGAAGAGGTTTTTTGTCAGTCGGTGTTGAACAGTCGTTCGCACCGCACGCGTATAGCTCTTGGCTCCTGGAATTTTTTTTCTGGCTACCTAGAGTTTCATTGATTCAAGGCTTCAGTCTTTTTCAAGGCTACCTGAATCACTAACTAAGTGACTAAGTGATACAAAGAGTGATATTAGAGTGACTAAGTGATACAAAGAGTGATATTAGAGTGACTAAGAAATTAATCAGCCTTTTTTAAGGCTAGCTAGGAGTCTAATCGAAGACTAATTTAGCCTAGTTAATTTAATTTAAAATTTCATTAATTTCAAAAATGCCTGCGTCCAACCGGAAAGGCAACAAGCCTAAGGCTAAAAATAATTCAATACGGAATAAATCACAATCCGTTATTCAACATTTTTCTAATAACATTCATGATCTTATAGAATCTGAATGCAAAAATAAAAGACAACGGATTGATTCTATGCCGTCTAACAATATTTACGAGATTCTTCCTGAATCCGATTGTAGCGACATAGAAGAAAATTCTTCAAAAATTCCCAAAATGGACGCTTGTCGTTCGGGGAAGAAACATCAATCTATGCCACCAGTGACGGTGATGATTTCCGACTTCAAAGCATTCCGTACTGAGCTTCCTACTTTTCTCCCGGAAGTAAAAGTCTCATTTCAAATCGGACGAAGAGGAGAATGTCGAGTCTTGGTTGATGGATTGGAAGATTACGAAGGTCTTATTCGATATTTGTCCGAGAAACTTCATAAATTTTATTCATATGATATAAAATCAGACAGACCTTTCAAGGCTGTCTTGAAAGGATTATCAAATGATCAAAGTATTGATGAAATTAAAAATGAACTAAAAGAATTGCTTGGTTTTGCCCCTTCCCAAGTAATACTTATGAAAAAAAGAGCGAATGGTACTTCTAAACCACGCTCTGGAATTTCCCATGAACTTTACCTAATACACTTCAATCGAAGTGATGTAAACAATTTGAAAACATTAGAAAAAGTACGTTTCATTTCCCACATTAAAATTCATTGGGAACATTATAAACGGCATAATCGTATTGCAAACTTAACGCAATGTCGTCGTTGCCAAGGCTTCGGTCATGGAACCAAAAATTGTCATATGGATATACGGTGTTTGAATTGTGGTAAATCGCATTCGAAAGACGCTTGTCCAATGAATGACACCACTGA
Organism: Malaya genurostris; assembly: GCF_030247185.1. NCBI lineage: Eukaryota > Metazoa > Arthropoda > Insecta > Diptera > Culicidae > Malaya > Malaya genurostris. Next base: position 347,064,366 of record NC_080571.1, read on the forward strand.
TAAATTTTCATGTTCAAATTGCAATGGAAATCATAAATCCAATTATTTGAAATGTCCTGTCAGGGAAAAAATTTTAAACGCTCGTTCGCTTAGACAACAAGTCAAATCAACGACCTTAAATTTACAGAACATACCTGAAAATTCTTCTAAGGCACCTGCCAATTCGTCTTCTAACGAAAACAATTTATTGACAGGTAGATCGACCTCGTCATCATCTTCTTCTAATGTCAGTTATGCTGGTATATTAGGTAGAAATCTATCTCCTATTTCTTCTAATGTAAATAATCAAAACACAGGACCGCCTTGCAGTTCTTCTTCTAACGAAAACAATTTATTAATAGGTAGACCGACCAAATCATCTTCTTCTAATGGCAGTCTACCTACAAATATTCCTTCAATGCCATTCGCTTCTTTAAATGAAGTCGATTTAGGCGATATAACTGAAAATAAAATGATCTACCTACAAGATCAACTTTTTCAAATGATCATCCAAATGAATTCGACTTCATCACTTTTTGAAGCATTTCAAATCGGATGGAAATTTGCAAATAATATTATAATGAATTTAAAATTTAACAGTGATGTTAAATAATTATTTGAATATTTTAAATTGGAATGCTCGATCTTTGAAATCGAGTGAAGATGAATTTTATAATTTTCTCAAAGTTCACAAAATTCATATTGCCATTGTGACAGAAACTTTTCTTAAACCAAATGTAAAATTGAAAAGTAATCCACATTATGTGGTTCATCGATTTGACAGGTTTACTGGAATTGGTGGTGGAGTTGCCATTTTTGTCCAACGGCAAATTAAACATCGAATTTTACCTTCTTTCAATACTAAAGTTATTGAAAGCTTGGGAATCGAGGTTGAAACCATTAATGGAATTTATTTCATCGCTGGAGCATATTTGCCATTCCAATGCACCGGCGACCAATTAAATTTTTTTAAAGGCGATTTGCAAAAACTTACAAGATATCGATCGAAATTTTTCGTAATAGGGGACTTAAATGCTAAGCATGTCCAGTGGAATTGTAGGCAAAATAACAGTAATGGTAAAATACTTCATAATCAACTCTCAGCTGGTTACTTTACAGTTCTTCATCCCAGTAATCCTACTTGTTTCTCTTCCGTGAAAAACCCGTCTACAATTGATCTGGTTCTAACAGATCAAAGTCACATTTGTAGTGAACCAATTACACATGCTGACTTTGACTCAGATCATTTTCCTGTAACATGCCGACTTTCCAACGAAGCAATATTTAATCCAATTAGTTCTATATTCAACTATCATAGAGCTAATTGGTTGGATTACAGATCTCACATTGAAAATCATGTGGATCATGAAACTATTCTAGAAAATTCTGCGGACATCGACACAGCAATTGATAATTTGAATCATTATATTATCGAAGCTAGAAATCTTTCAGTTCCCAAAGCTCAAACTAAATTAAATTCTCCTATCATCGATGACAATCTTCAACTGCTCATTCGGTTGAAGAATGTTCGTCGACGACAATATCAACGTTCTCGTGATCCTGCTATGAAAAACATAGTTAAGGATTTACAAAAAGAAATTAAACATAGATTTACTCTTTTGCGAAATGAAAATTTCGCTAAAGAAGTTGAACAAATTAAACCATATTCTAAACCTTTCTGGAAACTTTCTAAGGTTCTTAAGAAACCTCAGAAACCTATTCCTGCTCTCAAGGAAGGAAATCAAATACTTCTTACAAATGGCGAAAAAGCTCAAAAACTTGCTCAGCAGTTCGAGAGTGTCCACAATTTTAATTTGAACGTTGTGAGTCCTATTGAAAATGAAGTCTCACTGAAATATGATCATATTTCAACCCAAGTGTTATCACACGATGACATTATTGAGACGAATTTTGATGAAATTAAATCAATTATTAGAAAACTTAAAAACATGAAGGCTCCTGGTAATGATGGAATTTTTAATATTCTTATTAAAAATCTTCCCGATGTTGCCTTGAGACTCCTGGTTAAAATTTTCAACAAGTGTTTTTCATTAGCTTACTTCCCAAAAAGATGGAAAAACGCTAAAGTAATTCCTATCCTAAAACCTGATAAAAACCCAGCAGAAACATCAAGTTATCGCCCAATTAGCTTACTTTCTTCTATCAGTAAACTTTTTGAAAAAATTATCTTGTTAAGAATGATGACTCATATAAATGAGAATTCAATTTTTTTTACCAGAGCAGTTTGGATTTCGTCATGAACATTCAACTACTCATCAACTTGTCAGAGTAACGAACATGATAAAATCAAATAAATCTTCTGGGTTATCCACTGGAGTTGCTCTTCTAGACATAGAAAAAGCATTCGACAGTGTTTGGCACAAAGGTTTAATAGCAAAAATGTCTGATTTCCAGTTTCCTATTTATTTGATCAAAATGATTCAAAATTATTTAACTGATCGTACTCTTCAGGTTAGCTATCAGAATTGTAAATCTGAATTGCTACCCGTACGAGCCGGTGTTCCGCAGGGTTCGAGTGTAGCTCCAATCTTGTATAATATTTTCACTTCTGATCTTCCAAATCTACCCGTTGGTTGTCAGAAATCGCTATTCTGTGACGACACAAGTCTGTTAGCCACAGGTAGAAATCTAAGAGTGATCTGCAGTCGCCTACAAAGAAGTTTAAATATTTTCAGTGATTATCTGTCAAAATGGAAAATTAAACCAAATGCAGCAAAAACGCAATTAATTATCTTTCCTCACAAGCCAAGAGCTTCTTTTCTTAAACCAAACAATAATCACATTCTCAAATTGAATGGCTTGGAATTGACATGGTCTGATCAAGCTAAATACTTAGGTTTAACGTATGACAAAAAACTCACTTTCAAGGATCACATTGAAGGAATCCAGGCAAAGTGTAATAAATATATTAAATGTTTATATCCTCTTATAAACAGAAATTCCAAGCTCTGTCTAAAAAACAAATTGTTAATTTATAAACAAATTTTCAGACCAGCCATGCTTTATGCGGTACCAATTTGGTCAAGCTGTTGTTCCACCAGGAAGAAAACGCTTCAAAGGATTCAGAATAAAATTCTGAAAATGATTCTGAAGCGTCCTCCCTGGTTTAGTACAAATGAGTTACACAGACTCACAAATATAGAACCATTAGATGTAATGTCACATAATATTATAAGCAAATTCCGACAAAAATCGATGCAATCTTCAATTGAATCGATTCGCTCTCTGTATTAGTTAGTAAGTTAGTATATAAGTTCCTTTTCCCCATTACACAATACAAGTAGGTTTAGAATTTTCCCTACACAAAAATCTCAGAATTGCGGAAGCAAATGATGTCTTCATGGTAATAACCAAATCATATATATATATATATATATATATATATATATATATATATATATATATATATATATATATATATATATATATATATATATATATATATATATATATATATATATATATATATATATATATATGTATATATATATATATATATATATATATATATATATATAACAGGGCTGAAAAGTCACCACTTGTGGCTGAACACCCAATTTAAATCTTAATAATTTAATTTTAACTCATATTCCAATAAATAGTTATTTAAAAAAAAAAAAAAAAAAAAAAAAGAGGTTTTTTGTTCTTCGTTTTGCTGTCTTCGTTCTCCGCCAAGTGACAGCATTTGAATACAATAATTTCGGTTACCTGAATGGTTATGACAAAATCAACAAATATGTTAGTTAAATCAACAACATTTTAGTTGAAACAACCAGGGCGTGAAACAACGATTGCAATATTGTAATTTTGTGATATGCGGGTTCTCCGTGTGGCTTGTAACTTTAAAAAAATTCTTATAATAAGCTGAGAAACTTTTGTGAAGACATCAAACAACTCAAATCAACCGTTATGGAATAATAAAAAAAAGCAAAATCATAGCACCACCATTAGCAGCAGTGGTGCTAGATATATTAAGGAGTGAGCCATTGCTCGAACCTTGAGTCGGTTTTCCTTTAATAATTTTTCCTACAAACGTCGGATTGTTTTGCGGTCATCTAAAGTTTTCTTCCTCGTTGAATGTCTTTTGAAAATAACACATGCACTGATTTTTAGAGTTCATGGGTTGATCTCCAGCCGTTTTTTTTTTTGGTTAAAAGTGAGTTTTTCCATATTAAATCCCATACAAACTTTAAACCGCGGGCACGAAAATATAGTTTCTCCGATCGATCTAAAATTCTGCATGATCCTAATGAGACCCAAAAGGAACACGAAAAATTTGGTGGAGCTGATATCAATATTTTGTCCCATCCTATTGAATATAGCATGAGAGTCTTCCAGATGGCGTTGGTAAATATCTATGTTGGCCGCATCATTCGGTTAGTGACAAAAAAAAGATCTTGTTAGTTCCAATAAAGATGGTGGACAGGGACGAAGATCGAGAGAATCGGGCGGATAACTACGTTTTTGTTTTCTATACCGGTGTGCAAATTCAAAATTCTGAGAACTGTACAAACAGTGCTCACGTTTTGAACATCTATATCTCAATCATTTTTAATTATTTTCCATATCATTACATAAACTGAATTAAAAATATTTCTACAGTTCGATTGGAGGAGTATCTATAAAATCAGATTTCAGATAATTGGTGATCGAAACTTCAGTTAGTAACGAAAATCTTTGTCATGGTTTCTTCTAACAAATACATACAAGCTCACGGTTTCCATTAAATTTCTGCGTTTCAATGAGTGTGTTCGCTTTTAAGAAAATCACTCATACAAACCAAAATTCTGTATCGAATAAACTTGTAATCTGTTTCCAGGAATGAACCAGGAAAACATAATTTCGTGTGCAGGCATATTTTTTATTCATCAACATTATCATCTTCAAATGACATACAATCGTTCTAGCACTTTTCATAACTTTTCAATACCATCCTTATAGAATGATTTGTCACTGGTCTAAACATCGACTTCCTTTGCGGCGATGACTGTCTTATTCGAGCCAAAAATTTTTCGATTGCGTGTCTTTTTCTGATCCGCAAAGCACAAGCAATCACTGGGGCTAGGTAATTGTGAACAAGGTGGATGAGGAAACAGATCGTAGCCCAATGAATGCTGGTATGGCTCCGAATAAAAATAGTGGATCCATGTTTCGTCCACTGTTCCATACCAATGCATTCCATTTTATTGTGACAGACTTATGTTGATTATGAGCGGCCGTATTCGAGATCCGTTTGGTGACGACTTTTTTATGCTCAGATTTTCGTACAAGATCGTAAAAGAACTTCCAGTTTATGTGCTAACGATCTCATCATATCTAATCTCACGAACTTTGATTTTGCGTTCATACATCACGATTATCAAAACTTGCTTAATTTTTTTCCAGTTGACTGCAATATTTAGCCACGTTCAAAACAAGAATACCACAAACCTTCATTCTTAATGGATCCTAGTGGGGGAAACACTTCTCAAGCTATAGCTGGGCTTGCGCGTTTTTTTTCCCTTTAAAAAGCAATGTTTTAGCAACACACGGAATTTGTTTTTTCCATTTTTCTATAACAATTTTTATTCAGGCCAATTTGCGTATAGCTTTACGTGGCCGAGTTACCCATGTTTTTGTCACATAAAATTATTTTTTTATTGTTGGATCTCGTTGTCACCCTTCTTCTAGGGGGAGAGGAGCTTCCATTTCCTTCTAGCGAAGATTGGAGGTCATTTTATCCGTTGCTCATATCATCCATTGCTACATCGTTGGAATTGTGAGTGGTTTCCGTTTCCTTGTTTTCATTGTTGATCGCAGTCTTGGGTTCATTTGCAGTTGCTGTAGATGCGCTTTGTACATTGATTGCAGTTGATAGTTGGTTAGATGGTGAGGGTGTGTTTGAAACAGGAGCATTGCATTCACTAGTTTCCGTTGTTGAGCGGTTGTCCTTGTTTTTGTTTGTTTTGTTTGTTTTCGCATTTTCAGGTTATTTCCATTTTTCATGAATGAATTAGTGTTGCTGTTGATGTTAAATGTTCTTTGAAGGTTGGTACTTTGAATTGAAAACAAATATTGGCAGTGATTTTGAAACCAGGTCAAACCTTAGATGCGAAATTTTGTTTTAAAACTTAGTACCGAAAACTCTTGAAACTTCTAATTTACGCGTTTCATGAAAAGTTTTATAGAATCAATATTTTATTGAAAAAAAGGACTAAAGTGCAGAGTGATAAATATAGGGATAAATATCATTTCCATTAGAATAGAGTATTACTTCAAAATGGTAGGTCGTTCTCCGCAGTATGAAAAATTACCCACCTGGGTTTAACATGTTTCACCGGCCCTGCTATCGGGTGCGGATTTTTCAGTTAAAGAGTGGTCAAACTGAGTTTCCAGTTAAATACCAGTGATTTGAAAGTATTGCTGATAGTGACAGTTCAAATAATGTCTAAAATGAAATGTGTTTATGCCAGTTGCGATGCGAACTTTTTCGAAGCCTGAGTCAAAAGGTGGCGTTTCCAACCACAGGAAACAAATCATTACTGCTAGCAATGTGATAAAAGAGAGTCGTCAAAAAAGGTTAATCGCCATTCAAATATTTACGGATCAAACAATACAAAATGCCTCAAAACAAAGGATTTACGTTTGTCCGAAGGTTCGGTGCCGGTGTTATTTTTTTTTGCTAAAACGAATCCTTGTGAAACGTATGCTTTAGTCAATATTAACGTTAGGCGTTTGCTAATCGCTAGAGAACATTTACAGATAAAAACTCGAGCTTTTATTCCCTAGCTACGATGATAACTCAAGTAACGGGTCTCAATGCTTCAGAAAGGTTGTAGTTTTTGTAACGTTTTGTTTGAAATTAAAACCTCAATAATATAAATATTTTGAATGTTTTGTGAAGATGCAAAATTAGAGGAATGTTCGCTAGTGAATTTTTTATAACTGATTTTGAGATATGTGTAATCGGTTATAGTGAGAATCGTTTGCAACAAAATCAGTATTAAACTTTTCTATAATAAGTTTTCTGATTGAAGATTTTTGTTGTCTTAAAGTCACTTGTAAAAAATTTCAGTCGAAAAACAATCAATTTTTCCACCACTGATCGTAACAATTTCACTAAAGTTTTAGCTCTTGAATATTTTGAAACGTTCTGAGCAACGATAACCCCATTCATCTCGGCTCCACTTTTCATCTCAAAACCTTAAACCATAAGATAATGTTAGATCCGTTGTTTCTGTTCAATCCGTTAGATCCAAGAGAAGAATGAAAATAGATGCATTCGCTTCAAGTTTTCGCAATGCTATAACAGTAGTATTTCACAATTATCGAACTATTTTTCTCTGTGGTATTGCTTCTTAAGGTCAAAGAGAAGATATTTTATTAGATTCCATCACAATTCTCGGATTAAAAGTCGAGCAATACTCAAAATAACACACTAATTATATGACTACAGTTACAGTAACACTATTCCTATGCATCTTCTCGTAGCAAGGAGGAAATGGATAATTTAAGTGCTTTTTCACAAACTTAGATACAAACGAATGGTCTTATGGTCCCATAGATCGCTATTGAATTTTCTCTTTATTCGACCTCCGGTTCTATGAAATCTATGAGCGGTTCAAGTTGAACTGCCGAGTTTAGCACTAAGCAGTTCAATTTGAACTGCTCTGCACTGATGAGTCAAAGACGAAACGTAAAACTAATAATATGACAATGGATATCAAAACTTTCGAACTGTCATACAAAATGATGCAAAATCGGTACGCATCGGTACGGAAGAAGAAAACACCACCGCCTAGCACACAGCGTGCTTTGATCTATTTTCTATAGCGTGCAGGGTTGCCACATTTAAATTTATATTAACTTGACTGTTTACAAACTGCATAGGTGATGGTAGTTTATACCAAAGAAAGTTTTTGATTTTATTCTTAAGTATGTATTTTATTTTTAAGTATGAAAAAAAAATCTTCACAGAATCTTCTAGTGATATATTTTTAAATATAAGTAATATAAGAAAGGCATCATTACACCACTAGGTGGATTACAAAATATACTAGAAAATAACATAATATTACCCCACGGTTAGAACATTCTTCGATTTTTTGTTTCTCTGCTCCGGATTGACAATTTTATGATTTTCGGAGTATATCCTAATGTCTGTAACTATATCATGTGCGCATCAAAATAGTATGAACGTAGCTTAACATATTATTGACCACAACGCCATCGAAACAAAGTACGTTGGTAATGTTACTCGTTTTTCTCTAACTGAGATTCAAACGAAAGTTCATAAAATTTTACTAAAACTTCCTGAATACAACCAGATCCGACTTCCAGAGATGTTTCTGACTTTTGGTTCCGATTTCGATAGTCGATGACCAAACCAGAGATGCCATTTATACAGATTTATCTGTATTATACAGATTTTTAAATACGCATACAGATTTAATACAGAGTACAGATATTATACAGATTTTGTAAATTTTATACAGATTTATACAGATTTCACAAAAAGTAAGAAAGAAAAATTAAACTATTTCACCTGAGCTATCTATTAGTTTCTATTTCTTCGCGTTTCGTCTTCGGCTTGTCAGTGCTTAAAGCAGTTCAAACTGAACTAACCGCTAAGCATACGTAAAGTTGGCACTATTTATGCAATACTCAAATGATATGGTACAAGTGCCGTATCATTTCTGACGTCTCAGGCGTAAACGAGTGACGGCTTAATACTGGCCGTCGCAAAATGTGAACATATAGGGGTTTTGTTAGTTTGTGCAAAAAGCACATATTTTGTTTCTATTTTTTCGCGTCAGTGCTTAAGGCAGTTCACAGTTTCTGCATAAACCAACAAAAACTCCTAAATCTCGGTTAATTTTTCAAAAGGGCGTATAAGCAAGTGACAGTTTCTCTTTATTTACTTTCTCTTCTATTAATTACCAAGCGGTTTCCACGTTTATCACTCAGCTCTTTGCATGAAATGATACCCGAAACATTCGACTTTCAAACAGAATAGTGATATCGAAGAATTTTTTTTTAATCATATCACATTAATCGAAAGAGAGAGTGATTAAAGAGAAACTCATTAAATCTGTTATTCTTTAATCATAATCTATTGGAATAACATCTTCTAGCATTATTTTATTGTAGAAAATTCATTTTATTAGTGAATAGAGATAAATACAGACTTTTCCGCAAAGCAATACAGATTTTCTATGAAAATATCTGGCATCTCTGGACCAAACAAACTTATTTCAGTTATACTGGTATTCGGTTTTCGATCCTGGAAGGGTTCCCAAGTTAAATACTTCACAATCTCTTGGGTGAATTTAGCTAACTGTGGCTTCACCATAAAAAATGACCAAAAACTGGTATTCACTTCGACTTCTCATGGAATGCTTAATCGATTGTCACACGTTAAGATTCAAAGGAAAAAATTTGTGGTTACGTAAAATTTTTCTTTTCGATCCAACATGCAGTTCCAACATTAAGGGTGATGAGTGTCTGAAATTTCAAATCAGACCCCCTTTTATGAGGCATTTATTACACCCACCTACCCTTCTAATCATAGCTAAGTTATGTAAAATGTAACTATGGTCTTCAAAAAATATCGATTATCGTTAAATTGTTTAAATTTATCAATAATTCTGGATGTGAAAACATAATTCCATTAAAATATCTTTCATGAACGAACAAACAAGAAAACATTCATATGATATTCTGTGAGGTTTTCTCTCAGCCTCGATTCCAATACTTCCCCCGTCCAGCAAGTGCAACCGAGTTTTCGCGCATGCTCCGTGGTCGAACAGGGCTGCCGACCTGTATTTGTTTACCTGCCCCGCAAGGATTTATTCGTTTCAACACACTTCGATCCGAAAAGCGGCAACAACCGAATGGCATGACAAGGTTTGCTGTTGCACCGCACCGTACTTTCTACACACACACACACACCCCGAATAAACGCAAAGCACATGCCACTGACTGTTGTTACTGACAATCATAGAAAAGTGCCACTCTGTTGGTAAGCAACAGAGGGCTGTGACCCAAACCGTTTCACAGCGACACGGCCGACGGCAAGCCTACTTCGATTGCAATCGATTTCGCGTGATGGCTTTTCAGCTTGTCACTGCTCGAGTCGAGTTGGATTGAAAACGGCGCCATCCATCAGTAAGCTGTCAGTATTGTACAAATCGAGTCACGAAAGGTTGTTCGGTTGCACACCACTTAAAGGTTACTATCGAGAACGATAAGTTTTCTTCGAACGGATGTGCCAATAATGACAGTAAATACAGCCTACAGAACAAATTTGCACTCGATGGTTTCAACAAGTTTGTGTGAAAACACGAACGGCCGCTTCTTCTTTATTTTCACTGCATCTCACATGTATGCCAACCAAACACCGATGAATCATCATCGCCATCAGGTTAGCCTCGATCGGCCAAAGTTGTTTGTTTTCACTAACGGAAAACAGGTGGCCAGCCGAGGAAGCTGGAATCGATTGAATTCAAGTGAAACGTAAATAAAGTTAAATTCTATTTATCCTGAGCAACGCTCATAGGTTGTTGAGTTGGCAGGAAATCACCTCTGGTTGGATAACCTGAGAACGTACAAAAATGACCCATTTATTATCGTTCAGTGCGAACTTGAGTCTCCGCCAGGGGAAGTGAACTCGGAAAGTATGTATATTTGTAAAATGATTAATTGTCCAGGCGATGACCGAGTGGTTCTAAGGTCAGCTACAAATTATGGTTCAAATTACTGGTTTGACTCGTTACTTTTCCAAGAGCCTCATTGAGGTTAATAATGATGATAATTTACTATACTTTCTGCAGAATAATGATGTTACATAGGTGAAACTAGACTTGCATGTTAGCGACAATCAAAAATTATCGCTATGTAAAAATGGTGAATTATGCAGAACAAAAACATCAAAACGATCAAAATGCAAACGCGACTGATTTAAGAGTAGGGATAGTACAGAGCAAAGAGTATAATAATCATGAATCTTTGAAATCTAAGAGAAAGAACGTAGCTAAAGCAGTATTTCTAATTTCCGGTTCGGTACTCCGAGCCAGCTGCCGTATTTACGAGTCCTGACCTGAAATTCGATGAGAAATGCATCGAAAATGGTTCATGAAATGTGGATGGTCATTGTGAGAAACCTGGCCTATTGACACGATAAGGACTCAACTGTATGCTACGAAGAAATTACATCCTCTGATGGAAAAGCTTAGCTTAGCTCCGGTGGTCAACTAACCCTTGAGTTTTCCGTGTTTGATCGGAAACCAGTTGAAATTACACATTGAACCAAATTCATGATAAAGTCTAAAGTCATTTAAAAAAAATTGGTAACAAAATTTGACCTTTTTCGGAAGACAGTCAAGATCATGTTTGGAAAAACAAAGTATGCAAAGTGACTTTTTGTGACAAAGTCTTCAGTGTATTCTTTATCTATATAGTCCTAATAATTACCAAACATCAAATCAATCAAACAAACCGTTTATGAGATATATCATTTCAGCAATTTCAATAGAAGAAGATGTACGATCTTTCAGAAATTCGTAATATTTGGTACAATCGTTCTCCATCGAAAACTGTCAGGCCCGTATTTTTTTTTGTTTTGAAAATCATTACTTGGTTTTAAAAACCACTTTTTAGAAAATTTAAAATTTCTGTCGTGAATACGACTATGGGGCATCTTTTTAAAATTTACCCTCTGATAGAGTGATAAGTTTTTGATCGTGAATATCCTTTGTTGCATCTAAATTTATGTTGATATATAAATTTTGCTACATGCCATCGGAAATATGATCACCAAATTATGATAATATTTTCAGTTGTATGACATAATCTCAAATAATGTGAAATGTTTGGTACCAACGAGTATCAAGGAAGAAAATTCAAGAAATTTTGATTGCTCATTGCTCAGTGATCTGTAGAAGGATTTATATAATCTAACTACCAATAGATTTGAAATTTTTCAACATTTTATAATCTCATATAAATATGCCGATGATAGTTTTAGGGGATTTTAAAATAGATGTCTCAAAACAAGATAATATTGAATTCATTGATTTCATTAGCCGGCATATGTAGTTGGATATGAAATATGCTTGGATATAAACGACGGAAGTTTATCGGCATCCATCGGAATTCAAATTCAACTCGTCACTCTCCAACACGAACGCCTTCATAAAAGGTTCTTTTCAGGACCACCATTATTTTATTGTAAACTAGCAGACCCGTCGAACTTCGTTTCGCCCGAATTTTTTTGTTGAATCTATGTTTTCGGCCAGTACAATTGTCAAACGTCTTGCGCTGTTAATGTATCTTTCCATTATTTTACTGATTTCTTGGCTGCGATGAACTCATCAACAAATATTGTGAATATGTTAAAAGCTTTTGTTACGCTAAAACTAAGCGAATGCACCGATCGCCATATCATCTTTCGAGTTAGTGCATCGAAAAACGATAGTAGATCTCTCTCAAACTAATGATTTCTACACATGGGATAAAAAGTGAAGCTAAAATAACTAAGATAACTACTTTAAATTGATTCCGCAAATTTACAAAAGCTGCCCTCGCAACTTGTAGTTCGTCACTTCTCGCTAGTCTGGTGATATTATTTAGTCGTATTTGTTGAATGTTCATAGCGTGACAAACACAGGAACAATTTTCAACGGAATATACCATAAACGATATTTAGAAGTGTGAAGGAAGCGTGTCAGTTTTATTCGTATTCACGATATCCAGTTATGTCTCTGACATTATCCACCCATCTTTCAAAGTAACACATAAAAAAATAGGCAAGTGAAATTTTTCGTTTTCGGGTAATAATCTTTTGACAATTTTAACCCGAAATTGTGACTGAAAACGAAAAGTTTCACCTCGCTAATGTTTCTATATATTTCGTAGAAAGGCCAAAAGGTGAGATAACTAAGTGCTCATCCAAAGTAGCATGTTAAGTTGCTGACCCGTGTTTCAATACAACATATCTTTAAGTTTTTTCCTTGTTATGAATATCAGTGATATAAGCTAGACAGAAATTGAACATGCAACTATATGAGTAATTGTGACTCATGCATCCGTCACATTACAAATACAGTAATAAAACAACGAAAAACCAGTTGTCGAACTCAAGGAAATTTGTATGTCATGTTAACAAGTAATAAATTGATGTTTACAAAATCAAAACAAACATAATTTCTAAAGAGTTTCACATTTTTTTTACAAAACAACTGCTCATTTCTCGAACATGAATATAAAAAAAACGTTCTATATATGAATAAATGAGAATTCTGAATATTCTATTGATCGTCTATTTGTGCATAAAAAACCAACAACGAACTACATTTTTATGGTGAAACATGTAGTTGTTAGCCTGAAATTTCCAAGCGCCTTCTAATAAATGTTTTTTTGATGGTTGTGCACCGATCTTTGTAAAAATTAAAAGCTATTCCCTTCAATGAGAACCATCGGATTGGTAAAATATGTATGTAATAATTTTCACACAACATTTTGATCAAATTTATTTTAATTGACCTGATAAATCCAGGATTTTTTTCTTTTTATAATTTTCCAATATGGCATCGTTCGCAACAGTATGTTGCATAAAAATGCGTTCATACAACGCAATGTTTTATGCTATCTAAATAACAGGAATCAACAATATGTGAATATTTCAGAAAAAAACACGTTCGCAATACTTTACGTTTAAAAATTCATCGAACTATTTAAATTGGACTACAATGCAGTATATTCAATCTTCTTCCCACCCTGTGTTGGTGATACGCACTGTAGACAGTGTTGGTGAAAAAAGCTGCTCCATATTTCTCTACATTTCTCTATTTCATACTAGGTTGCAACATTTCAAAACCCTTGTGTTGAGCATTTACAGACATTTTCCTAGACACAACTTATACAAAGGTTTTATGCACATAGTTATAATAAGCGGCAATAGTAGAATGATTCTATCGCAATTGTCCACTGCTCATACAGAATCGGATCGCAAAACGAGAATAAGCGTCCGTTTGTTGCTTCAGAGAGAATCCCCGCAGCAGCGAGCTAACCTTTGATTCTCAGACAGGTCATCAAAAGAAATTCGCTCTCGCACTGGTGTCTATTCTATGTTAAATGAACCATGCCGGTTTTTTGTTGCTGAGATGATATTCGTCTCTCTTTGATGGCACTGATTGAACTTTGATGAACTTAACTTTTCGTTCTATATCTTTCAAAAGTGATGCCAGGCCTGCTATGTAATGTTCTTTTACATGTTTGTAAGTTTTGAGCTCGTTTTGAACAGATCCTGCACAACTTTTTTTTGAACTGTAAGTTTCGAATTAATAATTTATTATTATTTTAATTATTTTTTTTTCTCTAAAAATGAAGAAAACTGCACACACTGACAATAATAATCGTATAGCATCTTGAAATTTCGATTAGTCACATTTGTTACTTGGGATCTCGCCTCGTGTGTCTACGATAACATTTGGTCAATAGAACGGCGCCGACTGGGTACTATCGCCTCATGCGTTGGTAAAAATTAAATTAAATCAGTATATCGCAACATTCTGTTCTTTATTATATTATATATTGTTATAAATATTATTAATAGGGGAGAGTGTTCGGTAACCGGTACCCTCATGTCCCTAGCTAACAACTGAAATTGGAAAAATATAAGTAAAAACTGCCATTATTCGAAGACAAAACGGAATTTATTCTTTTTGGAGGCGTTTTGGACAAAAGTCTCCATTGTCTGATGATTTGGATGGTGGCACCTTTGGTGTTGATTTGGCCGATCTTCCACCGCCTAAGATTCAAATGAAAGGTCTTATAATATCCTAAAAATTTGTGGAACATTTTATCTGGATCTGACTTCCGGTTCCGGAACTAAAGCGTGATAAGTGGAAAATTACCAATTTTATTAGTATTGCAAATCCCATAAAACTGTCGGATAAATTCTTCTAGTTTGCAGAGCTTGTTAGTTTGTGGGCATGAAAACTTAATTCGGCACTACTGGTCCCTCCTTTCCCTGTTCCGAGAGCACCGAAAGGGGAGAAGAAAAACTCCTAGAACTAAATTCACTTCGATTTCTCTACGATGCTTGAACCGATTTTCACAAATCTTGATTTGAATTAAAGTTCATACTGTCTTTAAAGCTAGTGTGAATTTTCATCCGGATCCGACTATCGGTTCCGCAGTTACAGGGCGATGAGTGTCAAAGTTTTCAAATCGCCATATAGAGTGACAATATGTACAGCACCGAAAGAAGAAGAAAACACAAAATAATAATAAATAATAATAATAATAATAATAATAATAATAATAATAATAATAAAAATAATAATCCTATTACATGTTTTATGCTGTTTAGCTTGACTTACATATGCAGAAGTAACAAAAATGCAGGTTCGTTTCGTTTGTTAGATTTCGTTTAATTGGTTTAATCGGAAGAGAGCATGAGATAGTAAGTATAGGTTTAACTACGTTCAAAACTGTTCCAATTTGTAGGTCATATTTGTTGGTAGCAAACGAACCAACTTCGGCTATTCCGTTTATCTGAATCCGGTTTCGGAGGAATTGGAAATAGTGATCAAAAACTACAAAAGGGATCTCACTTACTTTTCCTGGAGATGGCCAAATCGATTTTCACAAACTTATTCTTTAATTTGTTGTGGATACTACTTTCGGTTCCGGAACTACAGGGTAAACAGGTTTTATAGAGTTTGTGAGATTAGATCCGAACAAATTATCCTATTTCTATTCAATAAACAGTTGTTTTTGCGAATTTCACGATTATATTTATGATGTAATTAGTAATATGAGAAAGGCATCATTACACCACTAGGTGGATTAAAATAGGTTTTATATTTAGGTTTCATGCAAATAACAAACTAAGATCAAAATAAAAGTACATTTTACTATCATATCATGTCTTGAGTTCCTGTGCCGTTATTGCGAGTCGAGATATTTTCTTGATATTTCATCAAAGGAATTAAGAAATTGTACAATATCTGTTCAGTATCAAAATTAGTTATTATATCTTATTTCGTTATTGATGAGTTATTCCAATTTTATAAAGTTCGATTGATCCAGAAGTTCTATTATCAAGTGCAATACTATTGAACAAACTAAATGCATATTATAAGCATTCTATTCTGAATGCTAGAATATCAAATACATGAAAAAGTCGTCTACAATAAGTATTTTTTTCTTGCTGTGATTTTTTTTTTGTATTTTCACTTTTATTTTGAACAAAATAACATGTTTTGTTACTTTGTTTTAGTGATAAAGTTTGTTATGATTGAGGATCGGTTAGTGGCTTAAACAACAAAATTGGCAACCAAAATTGTATGAGTCGCAGGAAGAAAATAACGAAAGTTGATAGGTCTGTAAAAAAATTAGAAAAATTTCAGATTTTCGTATGAAAACTAATTTTGATAGCAAAGTTTTTATTTACATGACGGATGTATTGAAGCTGTAAATTTGTCCACGTGTTGCATATCACCGGAGATACCAGTTAATACAATAAGATAGCAAAAACAGAAAGATTGCGCTAATTTTTATTTTAACGAATGTCTGCAAAGAATCGAAGTTTCAGAAATCTGTAAAAATCTATCTTCAGACGAAAAAAGGTTTGCAGGTTAACTAAGAAATTTGATAATTTACAAATTTTCAGATTTGGCATCTCTGCATATCACACTGACTTCGCAAAAGTAAGGCTAATAGCAAACGGATGATGCCAATTGTTTTTTTGGTCATGAAGAACTCTTATACAAAATTAGAGCCAAATTAAAATATACAAAATAAAACCGATCTTTGAATTTATGGGAAACTGCTCAATTTAATTAGGAATCATTTACGATCAGATTTATATTGCTTTATTTCAGAATGCTACAATTATACAATAGAATACATTAGCTTTCCTTGCATCTTGAATGGCCTGATCTTATTTGAATCGGAATACTAACACAAAACGCTACCAAAAGGAACCGCATTCATCAAATAGAAAAGTACCGCTGTAACCAAAATATGAAAAGCATAAAAATCCTAACGTCGTCAGAAGAGAAAGAGAGAGCGAGAGAAACGCAATTCGGGCTACTTCGCTCGCAGAAAACAACTGGGTCATATTCTGTAGAAGAAAGAAAAAAAGTCATTATCAGAGCGAGGCATGCTTTGATCACCGTGCAGCTGTCCAGCCGTCCATCGGAACACGAGGAGATCAACGGACGACGCTGCCTGTGTGGGGCCTTGTGGAAATTCTACCGATTATATACAGAGAGCGACCAGCGCACGCCGGGTTTTCCATTGCTCGCATGCTCTTTCTGTCATTCTTAAACTCTCGCGTGAGGCGAAAAAAAAAACTTCAATAGTTTGTAATCAACCACGATCTCCATCTACTGCTGCTGGCCTGCACAGCATAGAAAAGCGGAAAACTCGTCCTGCTCTTGGTTAGTCGTCGTCTGTCGTTCGTCGGTTACGGATCAACCACGGAAAAACCACGCTCTTTTCTTCTATTTCGTATTCCCCACCCTCCCCGTTGTAGGGTGTCAGATCCAAATGAAGATCCTGAGCCCACGATTAGAAGAATTACTTTCGGAAAAATCGTTTAGTGCTGGTGAAATTTAAGTGCCCGCGAGTTCGTTCCGTTCCTTACAAGTCGTCTAATTTGTCTGCTTTTCGTTTTTCGTTTGGAATTTTCACTCCATTCGCAAAACACCACCGCCAGCGTGCGTTTCATTGAGAAGTTTTCTTCTTTCATCCGGGTTGCTTCGAAACGCGTGAAAAGAAAAGTTTCACCCATACAATCGCACGTTCACGTCACGTTCCTCCAAACCGTACGTCGCGCTGAACCCTCACACAAAGGAAGAAAAAAAGTGGGGCGCCTGTGTCTTTTCCGTCACCGTCAGACCCTGCGGATGCTGATGCAGTCAGCAGTACGGGAGAGTCGCTCTGTCACTGTCACCGAATCCTGCCGTAGTATCCTTTCTTTGTCGACGACTGGAGTGGCACTGGGCTGGTGAAAAAAGCAGCAAACAATTTCAGTGTTTGGCCTTTGTTGCGTGTGATTCTAAAAACCAAACAAAAAAAAAAACAAAGTATAATAAAACAAACAAGCTGAGAACTGTGATAAAGTGATTTTCCGAATAACCTCGAAGCCGTCCCGGAAGAAAGAGGCACTCGAAACGCACACAAATAGTACGGAAAATAGTGAAAATCGTAGACGTAAAGCTTCAGCCTTAACTAGTGTAAAAAAAATAGCGGATGAAAATTTTATTTCCACAAGAATATGGGAAGGTGGAAGTTAGATGAAGAGTAAGTTTATCGCTGGACAGATTGTTTCCCACATCGGAGTGAGATTTTTCCCCCATGGTGTCATTTCGTGAAGTAGAAAATCGGACCACAACAGAAATCCAAACAATGGACATTTATCTACGATGCGGAAAGAATGGCAGGCCCGGCGGAGTTAGTACAAACAACGCATTTTTATGCCAGTGTTGGTTTTGGCGGTTATTTTTTTGTTGTTGTCTTGCTGTGAACATTAGACAGGTGCATAGTATTGGTTTGCATGGTAGTAGGCTATGCCGCTCGATTCGGGCTAATGTTTGCCTGGTGATATCGGCTTTTGTACATTAAGGCAAAAGAGTCCCACGTAATTTTTATTGATATCGACGTAAAGATTCACACCTTTAATGCTATATTTCAAAGCATTCAAAATTATGTAATTCTTCGAAAGATACCCAAACCACGACGACACCGACTTATCGATTGATTAATGACTCCGGAGAACATTGAGCAGAACGTTGTCCTTCGACACAGGACCCTTGGTAGTGCCCCTGGTGCCTTCATCCACTTCATCTTAATCGTCCGCCTGTCTGCCAGAAGTGTCACCGTAAAGCCCTCCCCCTTCGAAGAGTAATCCCTACGAAGGAACAACGATGTCGCCGTGTCTCATCTGGATCGAACGAACAAAGAGCTACAAAAACAGCTATTAAAACAGTCCCTCTTTCACCGTACTTCCCGCCCACGAACCAACATTCAGCCACTGATACGACACTAGCCAGGGTATCGATAATCGATACGAAAACACAAACCAGTGATAATAGCTCTCATCATCTTATCTTGCCGGTGGTTTCTCGTTTTGAATTTGTTTACTTGGTTCTGATGGTGTTGTAAAAAATATGCACACAGTAGAAGTGTTCGATTCTTGATGCTGCTTTTCTTTTATTTTCGTATTGGACATCGTTAGGCTTCAGAAAAACTTGTCTGAAATTTTTTCTCGGGTGTTGAGGGACAGTAGGTTTACCGATCCCATCTTTGTTTCTTTGGTAAATGTAGTTTTTGGGGGACTGTTTAACAAGGCTTGTATTGGGAATCCTCAAACGAACGAAGCAACAAAAGGTTTTTTATTCAGTGTAAGTTTACAGAAATCACTTTTGAACCTAATGTTCGCCCTCCATGACCAAATTTTATCACATTTCAAAAATATTTCAAACATTGTGTAGAATAAACTTTGCATTTAGGCCCAATTTCAAAACAATCAATTTGTTTCTTGGGAGTTTACACTGTGTAGGATACATACACAGTAAAAGCAATGTTCTTTGAATTCAGTCGGTGTTGAACAGTCGTTCGCACCGCACGTGAATAGCTCTTGGCTCCTGGAAAAAATTTCTGGCTACCTAGAGCTTCGTTAATTCAAGGTTTCAGTCTTTTTCAAGGCTATCTGAATCACTAACAGTCTTTTTGAAGACTAACAATTAGTCAGTTAGTTTCTTAATGCTATTCAAAGAGTAATATTTTAATATGATCAGTTTTTTAAGACTAAGAAAATGAACCAGCCTTTTTTAAGGCTAGCCATTCAAAGAATTATTCTTCGAACTAATCAGTCTTTACTACACTCCAAATACCAAGCCTGAAAAAAATTTGAAACGGTATCTTCGAGCTGTCATTGCTCAGGTGTTTTTCAACGAATCTCAATAAATTTTACACCCTCGAATTTTGTGAAGTCCGTAAATTTATTCAAAAACTTTGTAGGAGACGATGGGTAAAGGAAAACCATTGAAAATTTGATTTTTCCCGTTCCAGGTTTTTTCACGCGCCCGATATGCCCTATCTGCTTTTCAATTTTCTTTCCTTTGGCATTAACGTCGCATATAAATATTGAACACTTCAACTTCACCGAATCATAACTTTGTTGTTAGTCAACCGATTTTCGAAATTTGTTCACCATTGGAAAGGTATTACTTCCAGAAATAAAATGCACTGAAAAACCCCGAAAAATAGGGTTGACTACCCAAAGTTATAATGAAAACTGTAGATAGATGACTTCAGAAAAGGTGAGACTTTTTACAATGATCACAAATATCTCGAATGTCAAAGCGATGACCTATATATTTTTACACACCATTCGATTGCTAGTGATACCAGCTACAGTTTTTGTCCAACTACCATTCCTGCACTATTAAAAGAAAACCTAAAATATCGATGAATTTATGAATATATATGAATTTCTAATTTTTTTCACATGTTTGTATGTAACTCAAAAATTAAACCGATGACATATACATTTTTCTGCGCCAAAATATTGGAATCATTTCCAGAAACAATGTATTGAGGACCAAAATTATATATCCGTTCAAAGAATCTCAAAAAATTTTTGTTCAATTTCAGAGAATTTCTACAGGGTGATTTTTTAAGAGCTTGAGAACTTTTTTAAACAATAAAACGCATAAAATTTGCAAAATCTCATCGGTTCTTTATTTTAAACGTTAGATTGGTACATGACATTTACTTTTTGAAGATAATTTCATTTAAATGTTGACCGCGGCTGCGTCTTAGGTGGTCCATTCGGAAAATCCGCTTTTTTATCGACAAATTTTGTTCAGCGATGAGGCTCATTTCTGGTTGAATGGCTACGTAAATAAGCAAAATTGCCGCATTTGGAGTGAAGAGCAACCAGAAGCCGTTCAAGAACTGCCCATGCATCCCGAAAAATGCACTGTTTGGTGTGGTTTGTACGCTGGTGGAATCATTGGACCGTATTTTTTCAAAGATGCTGTTGGACGCAACGTTACAGTGAATGGCGATCGCTATCGTTCGATGCTAACAAACTTTTTGTTGCCAAAAATGGAAGAACTGAACTTGGTTGACATGTGGTTTCAACAAGATGGCGCTACATGCCACACAGCTCGCGATTCTATGGCCATTTTGAGGGAAAACTTCGGAGAACAATTCATCTCAAGAAATGGACCGGTAAGTTGGCCACCAAGATCATGCGATTTGACGCCTTTAGACTATTTTTTGTGGGGCTACGTCAAGTCTAAAGTCTACAGAAATAAGCCAGTAACTATTCCAGCTTTGGAAGACAACATTTCCGAAGAAATTCGGGCTATTCCGGCCGAAATGCTCGAAAAAGTTGCCCAAAATTGGACTTTCCGAATGGACCACCTAAGACGCAGCCGCGGTCAACATTTAAATGAAATTATCTTCAAAAAGTAAATGTCATGTACCAATCTAACGTTTAAAATAAAGAACCGATGAGATTTTGCAAATTTTATGCGTTTTATTGTTTAAAAAAGTTCTCAAGCTCTTAAAAAATCACCCTATATTATTGGGAAAATTTTGCCAAACAAAATCAAATCAATTATTAAATTATTATTAAAATTTTGAATTATATCACTTTTTTTCATTATTTTAGTTGGAAATTGATGATGAACAAAATTTACAAAAAAAAACTGAAACTTGGAATTCACTGATAATCTTAAAAATTTTGGCAAATATACCTAAATTATAGAACTAATTATATTTTTGTATTGGACAAAGATCTAAACAATTCTATGTACAACCCGAACGCAATTGATAACTACTACAATTCTGATTTTATTCGAGGTTTTATGTAGAATCTCAAAAAAATCAGTAGAAGATCGGAAATTCAAAAATTTCCGATATTTATTACGTTCCAACGTTTCTGCAAATCAAAGTGATTTTATCTATTTCATAGAGACGTAGAATTTGAATGTTACCAATAAAATAAGTTTTGTGACAACACAAAAATTTTAAATAATTTCATTGGCTCTGTACAATAAGTAATAGAACATGGTAAAATAAACCAACTACAATTTTATAAATAATACATTACTTGATTTTTGTTTTACAAGCAATTGAGTGCAAAAATATATATCTTAAATTTTCCGCTTTCCTAAACAACATCAAGCATAGTCGATAGAATATTAATATTCAAATTTACTCATATAAAAAAGGAATGGTATTCTTCCAACAATTTTGTTTGATTTTTGGAGAAAAAAAAAACATGAAAGCTAGTGCATGAACTAGTGTAACCTACCGAATGAAACAGTTCTCGAATCGGTTAGGCCATCTTTCTCAGTGAAACTGGAATCGGCCCGAATATTTCTGAAACTGGAATCGGCCCGAATATTGGCTTTGCAGCAGCCTTTGCGATTAGCACCAACAGGTTATCTACCGGTAGCGTACAGTTGTCTTCGTCTCGAAACACAACCTCTTCGTTTGAATGCTTTTTACTGAATGAAATTCTGCCCTTCTGTATTTTTTGTATATAAAATTCGTATTATATAGGGTGATTCTTGTCAACCAACAACATAAAATTTTATTTGTGATTGAAATTTAGGAATTAACCTTGTTTGTGCTAGGGCACATAACCAATTTCATTACGTTTACGTTTCGTCTTAGCCTTGGCGGTTTATGTTGAATTGCAGGTGGCATAGCAGTTCAACATAAGCTGCTCTGCACTGATGAGTCTAAGACGAGACGTAAAGATAACGGTGAAAGTTTGATAATTTTCGATTTACAAGAAATTTCCAAAAGCGATTTTTTTTAATTCCAAATATTCTTTTTTAATCCACCGGAATCGGAAACTTATTTTTTATGCCAAATATTTTAGAATTGCCTGAAACGTCGAAATAACACCAGATCTCGACGCTCGATTTCGGGAATCTCAAAATTCAAAGTCCCAGAGAGTCGATCTAAAAAAATAGAGATGACTCTTGATCTCGACGTTTCATGCCTGAGAGTGCCATGTTTGCAAAAAAGTATGCAGCTTACGATTTTTTCGTAAAATGTGAGAGACAAATATCTTGATAATATGATGTCTTTTTTATAGGTAAGTATCATATTATCAAGATATTTGACTTTCAAATTTTACGAAAAAATCGTAAGGTAAGGCTAATCATAAGTAAGACTAATCATAAATCGTAAAAGCTTTATAAACTATGAATCTTAACTTTGCAATAGAAGTTCGATTGATTGATATATCATTCGAATTGCACATTTTATCATTCTCAGATTAAAATGAAAAAGGTTAGAAGTGGTGACAAAAACGCATAAATAGAAAATTAATAACTAGTTATTATACCAACACATAGCTCAATTCATGAGTGTCAAACAATTTTTTTAGTTTCCCTTTTTTGAGGAAAGCAACCGTAATTTGAATGGATTGGAGTAATATGTAACGCAAATAAGTTCTGATATTGTAAAGTTTCTGAATCGTTTAAACATTTCTTGAGATCGGTTTGAGATGGCAACCCCATCTATCTTGATTTTTTTTTACAATTTGTTTATTGAAAGTAGAGTAACCGGTAAACATGATGACTCTACTAATGAGATGACTTTAGGTACAATAATTAGAAACGAATTTATTGAGATCTATTTAAAAAAGTAATTGAACAATTTTCTTCTTGAATTTTCACTAGATTTTTGCGCTCGGTTTTCCGGTTGTTTCTGGTAATGATTCCAATATTTTGAATCAAAAAAATGTACATGTCATCGCTTTAATTTTTGAGTTATTTTTTTTTTCACATGTTTGTATCATGTGAAAAAAAAAATCTAAAATTCATATATATTTATAAATTCATCGATTTTTTAAGGTTTTCTTTTGATAGTTCAAGAATGGTAGTTGGACAATAATTGTAGCTGGTATCACTAGCAATCGAATGGTCATCGCTTTGAATTTCGAGATTTTTACGATTTACGAGTTCTCAATATCCGATTCGCGATGCAGGTGCCGCATGAATGCAGATAGGGCATATTTCGAGCTTGAAAAAAAAACTTGAAACAGGAAAAATCATATTTTCATTAGTTTTTCCTAAGCGATCGTCAATAATGACATACTTGAAATAATCTACAAACTTCACAAAATTCGAGGGTGTAAAATTTATCGAAATTGCTCAAGTAACAACTGAGCTATGATAGCTCAAAGTTACCGTTCCAACTTTTTTTCAGGCTTGGTGCTTCGCGTAACTTTTTTAGGCTTGGTATTAGGAGTGTTAAGACTACCACAAAATCACTCTTATCAAGACTTTTCCAAACTAGGTGTCTAATGCAAGACTAATTTAGCCTAGATAATTTAATTTAAAATTTCATTCATTTCAAAAATGCCTGCGTCCAACCGGAAAGGCAACAAGCCTAAGGAAAAAAAATAATTCAATACGGAATAAATCACAATCCGTTATTCAACATTTTTCTAATGACATTCACGATCTTATAGAATCTGAATGCAAAAATAAAAGACAACGGATTGATTCTATGCCGTCTAACAATATTTACGAGATTCTTCCTGAATCCGATTGTAGCGACATAGAAGAAAATTCTTCAAAAATTCCCAAAATGGACGCTTGTCGTTCGGGGAAGAAACATCAATCTATGCCACCAGTGACGGTGATGATTTCCGACTTCAAAGCATTCCGTACTGAGCTTCCTACTTTTCTCCCGGAAGTAAAAGTCTCATTTCAAATCGGACGAAGAGGAGAATGTCGAGTCTTGGTTGATGGATTGGAAGATTACGAAGGTCTTATTCGATATTTGTCCGAGAAACTTCATAAATTTTATTCATATGATATAAAATCTGACAGACCCTTCAAGGCTATCTTGAAAAGCTTATCAAATGATCAAAGTACTGATGAAATTAAAAAGGAACTAAACGAATTGCTTGGTTTTGCCCCTTCCCAAGTAATACTTATGAAAAAAGAGCGAATGGTACTTCTAAACCACGCTCTGGAATTTCCCATGAACTTTACCTAATACACTTCAATCGAAGTGATGTTAACAATTTGAAAACTTTAGAAAAAGTACATTTCATTTCCCACATTAAAATTTATTCGGAACATTATAAACGTATTGCGAACTTAACGCAATGTCGTCGTTGCCAAGGCTTCGGCTATGGAACCAAAAATTGTCATATGGATATACGGTGTTTGAATTGTGGTAAATCGCATTCGAAAGGCGTTTGTCCAATGAATGAAACCATTGATAAATTTTCAATGTTGAAATTGCGGTCGAAATCATAAATCCAATTATTTGAAATGTCCTGTCAGGGAAAAAAAATTAAACGCTCATTCGCTTAGACAACAAGTCAAATCAACGACCTGAAATTTACAGAACATACCTGAAAAGCAAAAAACCGTTACAAATGCCACGCCTAATTCTTCTAAGGCACTTATTTCTTCGAATTTAAAACAAAAAACAGGTACGCCTTCCAATTCGTCTTCTAACGAAAACAATTTATTGACAGGTAGATTGACCTCGTCATCATCTTCTTCTAATGTCAGTTATGCTAGTATAACAGGTAGAAATCTACCACTTAATTCTTATAATGTAAATAATCAAAACGCAGGACCTTGCAGTTCATCTTCAAACGAAAACAATTTATTAATAGGTAGATCGGCCATATCATCTTCTTCTAATGGCAGTTCTAATGGCAGTCTACCTACCAATATTCCTTCAATGCCATTCGCTTCTTTAAATGAAGTTGATTTAGGCATTATAACTGAAAATAAAATGATCTACCTACAAGATCAAATTTTTCAAATGATCATCCGAATGAATTCGACTTCATCACTTTTTGAAGCATTTCAAATCGGATGGCAATTTGCAAATAATATTATAATGAATTTAAAATTTAACAGTGATGTTAAATAATTATTTAAATATTTTAAATTGGAATGCTCGATCTTTGAAATCGAGTGAAGATGAATTTTATAATTTTCTCAAAGTTCACAAAATTCATATTGCCATTGTGACAGAAACTTTTCTTAAACCAAATGTCAAATTGAAAAGTAATCCACATTATGTGGTTCATCGATTTGACAGGTTTACTGGAATGGGTGGTGGAGTTGCCATTTTTGTCCAACGGCAAATTAAACATCGAATTTTACCTTCTTTCAATACTAAAGTTATTGAAAGCTTGGGAATCGAAGTTGAAACCATTCATGGAATTTATTTCATCGCTGGAGCATATTTGATATTCCAATGCACCGGCGAACAATTAAATTTCTTTAAAGGCGATTTGCAAAAACTTACAAGATATCGATCGAAATTTTTCGTAATAGGGGACTTAAATGCTAAGCATGTCCAGTGGAATTGTAGGCAAAATAACAGTAATGGTAAAATACTTCATAATCAACTCTCAGCTGGTTACTTCACAGTTCTTCATCCCAGTAATCCTACTTGTTTCTCTTCCGTGAAAAACCCGTCTACAATTGATCTGGTTCTAACTGATCAAAGTCACATTTGTAGTGAACCAATTACACATGCTGACTTTGACTCAGATCATTTTCCTGTAACATGCCGACTTTCCAACGAAGCAATATTTAATCCAATTAGTTCTATTTTCAACTATCATAGAGCTAATTGGTTGGATTACAGATCTCACATTGAAAATCATGTGGATCATGAAACTATTTTAGAAAATTCTGCGGACATCGACACAGCAATTGATAATTTGAATCATTATATTATCGAAGCTAGAAATCTTTCAGTTCCCAAAGCTCAAACTAAATTAAATTCTCCTATCATCGATGACAATCTTCAACTGCTCATTCGGTTGAAGAATGTTCGTCGACGACAATATCAACGTTCTCGTGATCCTGCTATGAAAAACATGGTTAAGGCTTTACAAAAATAAATTAAACATAGATTTACTCGCTAAAAAAGTTGAACAAATTAAACCATATTCTAAACCTTTCAGGAAACTTTCTAAGGTTCTTAAGAAACCTCAGAAACCAATTCCTGCTCTCAAGGAAAGAAATCAAATTCTTCTGACAAATGGCGAAAAAGCTCAAAAACTTGCTCAGCAGTTCGAGAGTGTCCACAATTTTAATTTAAACGTTGTGAGTCCTATTGAAAATGAAGTCTCACTGAAATATGATCATATTTCAACTCAAGTGTTATTACAAGATGACATTATTGAGACGAATTTTGATGAAATTAAGTCAATTATTAGGAAACTTAAAAACAGGAAGGCTCCTGGTAATGATGGAATTTTTAATATTCTTATTAAAAATCTCCCCGATGTTGCCTTGAGACTCCTGGTTAAAATTTTCAACAAGTGTTTTTCATTAGCTTACTTCTCAAAAAGATGGAAAAACGCTAAAGTAATTCCTATCCTGAAACCTGATAAAAATCCAGCAGAAACAACAAGTTATCGACCAATTAGCTTACTTTCTTCTATCAGTAAACTTTTTGAAAATATTATCTTATTGAGAATGATGACTCATATAAATGAGAATTCAATTTTTTTACCAGAGCAGCTTGGATTTCGTCATGAACATGCAACTACTCATCAACTTGTCAGAGTTACGAACATGATAAAAGCAAATAAATCTTCTGTGTTATCCACTGGAGTTGCTCTTCTAGACATAGAAATTAATAGAAGAATATCAGAATAGAATCATAGAAATAACGTATGACAAAAAACTCACTTTCAAAGATCACATTGAGGGAATCCAGGCAAAGTGTAATAAATATACTAAATGTTTATATCCTCTTATAAACAGAAATTCTAAGCTCTGTCTAAAAAACAAATTATTAATTTATGCAGTGCCAATTTTGTCAAGTTGTTGTTCCACCAGGAAGAAAACGCTTCAAAGGATTCAGAATAAAATTCTGAAAATGATTCTGAAGCGTCCTCCCTGGTTTAGTACAAATGAGTTACACAGACTCACAAATATAGAACCATTAGATGTAATGTCACATAATATTATAAGCAAATTCCGACAAAAATCGATGCAATCTTCATTTGAATCGATTCGCTCTCTGTATTAGTTAGTAAGTTAGTATATAAGTTCCTTTTCCCCAGTACACAATACAAGTAGGTTTAGAATTTTCCCTACACAAAAATCTCAGAATTGCGGAAGCAAATGATGTCTTCATGGTAGTAACCAAATCATATATATATATATATAATAGGGCTGCAAAGTCACCACTTGTGGCTGAACACCCAATTTAAATCTTCAATTCATTTCATTTTAACTCATATTTCAATGAATATTCATTTAAACAAAGTCCTTTGAATTAATATTAATCCGTACTAAAAGTAAGGAATCTAGTTTTCTCATGGGGATCTTTGATATAAGGATAAGAAATTTTTGAAATGCTGAACATCTTTGACTTCTTTGACTTCTTTGACTTCTTTGACTCCTTTGACTTCTTTGACTTCTTTGACTTCTTTGACTTCTTTGACTTCTTTGACTTCTTTGACTTCTTTGACTTCTTTGACTTCTTTGACTTCTTTGACTTCTTTGACTTCTTTGACTTCTTTGACTTCTTTGACTTCTTTGACTTCTTTGACTTCTTTGACTTCTTTGACTTCTTTGACTTCTTTGACTTCTTTGACTTCTTTGACTTCTTTGACTTCTTTGACTTCTTTGACTTCTTTGACTTCTTTGACTTCTTTGACTTCTTTGACTTCTTTGACTTCTTTGACTTCTTTGACTTCTTTGACTTCTTTGACTTCTTTGACTTCTTTGACTTCTTTGACTTCTTTGACTTCTTTGACTTCTTTGACTTCTTTGACTTCTTTGACTTCTTTGACTTCTTTGACTTCTTTGACTTCTTTGACTTCTTTGACTTCTTTGACTTCTTTGACTTCTTTGACTTCTTTGACTTCTTTGACTTCTTTGACTTCTTTGACTTCTTTGACTTCTTTGACTTCTTTGACTTCTTTGACTTCTTTGACTTCTTTGACTTCTTTGACTTCTTTGACTTCTTTGACTTCTTTGACTTCTTTGACTTCTTTGACTTCTTTGACTTCTTTGACTTCTTTGACTTCTTTGACTTCTTTGACTTCTTTGACTTCTTTGACTTCTTTGACTTCTTTGACTTCTTTGACTTCTTTGACTTCTTTGACTTCTTTGACTTCTTTGACTTCTTTGACTTCTTTGACTTCTTTGACTTCTTTGACTTCTTTGACTTCTTTGACTTTTTCGACTTAACTCTCGCAAAATGATGATACGATGTTTTCAATATTACCATCAAAATAATTGCTGTGCCTCAACCAAGCAACTTTATTTACAACGCAATGAGGAGCAAACGCTGTTAACAGATTACAGAATCTTGCTATCAGCATAATTGAAAAGGTAAACACTTCAGAACCGAACCGGTTTTATGAGCTCAGCAGGGTAGCTTCACACGTAATTGCTCTACTATCGTGAGCAAACGATCGTAAAACCTAATGCCATTCAATGGATTATGTACTTGACTATAATAACGAAAACAATTCACGAGACTTAATACGCTGCGGAAACGATAGATAAAGTGTCGATTGTATGGAGGTTTGTTGGGCTGCAATCTGATCAAAGTAGGCGACGGTTTTGAATTTGTGACAGTTCGATAGGACGACGCCCACTCCAAATTATATTACTCACAGTAGGCTGTACGAAATAACACCGGGAAAAATTTTCTTCTGATGAAATTTTTGTTAGCATTTATTTCAAATTCTCCTAATAATATAAAAACCGATAAGAATCTAGACCGATCTAGTTGCTATCCACAGTACAGTGTCCATGCATAGATCTAAATATTTAATCATATGGCAAACGGGAAATAATTTTCTCGAGTGTACCCAGTCAATAATCAAAGATAAGCAAGTGATAAAAGATGTTTGTGATGCTTCCCCACATGTACCGTGCCGTAGGTGAATAGCAATAAAGATTCCTACCGAATGGGGCAGAGCTGGCAGTGACAGCTGGCCAACCGACGCAGGCAGCAGAAGAGTTGCAGTTCGTCGGGTTTATAGCGAAACTTTAATCGTTAGAGATTTCCAAGTGCACCAGAAAAAAAAAACTCAAAACCACAAGTGCTTGCTACGACACCAACGATAGTGTGATAGCTGATTGGTTAGTCGTGATTTTTACTACTGGATTACACTTTCAATTCAATTCAAGTCAATTCGTCGTGCAAACTAGTGGGAACAGTCTGGAGTGTGTCGCCAGAGTGCATGCCAGTACAGAGGATCGATGTTTAAGTGCTTCAGGCAGGCTCCCAGCACCATGTGGTCCCCGGAAGCGGAAATCAGTTCCATTGCCTTCACTACAATGCGGCACTCGGTGTCCGCATCGTCCGGTATGTACTTTGCTATATTACTCCTGTGGTGGTGGTGGTGGTGGTTATTGAAGTAGTTTCGAAGTAGTCTTAGTTGGCCATGTGAAAATGGTAACCACCGCCAACCAAGCCATTGAATAAAATATCATCGGTTGCTTTGATTGCTAAATCAAATCGAACACGAATTTATTATTCAAACATTTAATTTAAGTTTACAGAAAACGTCACTTACTATTCTTATCAAATCATTAATTTAAAACAAATCAATATTGGAGGCTGAGGAAAGTTCACAAATAGCAACGGAGGTGTGAACAAGCCCAATATAAAAATCAGATTCGAAACTGACCCGAAGTTCAGTTCAATGTTGTTAAAACTGGGTTTTGTTCGGTATCGAGCGAACATGACATCAAATCCAGTTTCAAAGTGAGAAACACGATTTCGGTGATTTTCTCATGAAAATCGACATGTATTACAAGTTGATCTCGTTGACACTCGAATTGTGTGACATGGAAGCGCTTGTCTTGATGGTGATAGAATTGCACTTACAGATTTTTACTGTGAAAATTTCGGTTTTTGAACTAGTAGAATATGTCCGTCTATGAAATATAATATAATATGTTCTGTCCAGTTCGAATCCGTAATAACTTATTGTGTTGCAGCGGTACGGAAGGTAACTGCTGCAAGAATTCTTTTTACAGTTTACCTACCTTATGATCAAAAAAGAACCGGAATTTAATAAAAAAAAAGCAAAATTTCAATTTTTAATAAATTTATTATCGCCTTCAAAGTACTCTCCTCGTGCGGCAATACATGCATGCCAACGCTTGATCCAATTTTCCATACATGCTTTATAGGCCGCCGAAGGTATGGCCTTTAGTTCACGCAGCGAATTCTCTTTTATGGTCTCTATGGTCTCAAAACGCGTTCCCCGCAATGGCAATTTGAGTCTGGGGAAGAGAAAAAAGTCACACGGGGCCATATCTGGAGAGTACGGTGCTTGGTTGATGATTGTGGTTGAGTTTTTGGCCTAAAACTGCGGCACAACACGACGCTGTTTTTGAATGAAATTCAGCTTTTTTGGCACCAGCCGAGAAGCGACGCGTTTCAAACCCAAAACATCAGTTAAAATGTGTTCGGCTGATCCATAAGAGATGCCCAACAGCACAGCAATCTCTCTAATCGGTACATAACGATTTTGCAACACGATTTGCTTCGCCGATTCAATGTTTTCTTCAGTAAGAGATGTTGTTGGGCGGCCAGGGATCTCATCATGATCCAAGCTTGTACGACCACCTTTGATGCGTTTATACCACTCGTATGCCGTTTTTCCTAGACACGATTCACCAAAGGCCTTTTCTAACATTTTCAACGTTCCAATTTGATGCACGCACGTTGTTCTAAATTTTCATCCATTACTATACTTCTATACTTCTATACTTCTATACTTCTATACTTCTATACTTCTATACTTCTATACTTCTATACTTCTATACTTCTATACTTCTATACTTCTATACTTCTATACTTCTATACTTCTATACTTCAATACTTCTATACTTCTATACTTCTATACTTCTATACTTCTATACTTCTATACTTCTATACTTCTACACTTCTATACTTCTATACTTCTATACTTCTATACTTCTATACTTCTATACTTCTATACTTCTATACTTCTATACTTCTATACTTCTATACTTCTATACTTCTATACTTCTATACTTCTATACTTCGTAACTCAAAAAATGAGTGACACACCACTCGATTTCAAGATAAATGATCGTAGTAAAAATTCGAGTTTCCATTCATCTGCTGAATTTAAGTACTTTAAACGGATTAAATTTATTTTTTTCAAAATTTTAAATTTCAGTTATTTAGGGGTTTTGTTGCTGTATGGGTTTTGTGCTAAGTACGCATAACTATTTTCATTTTTAACTTTCGCCTTCGGCTCATCAGTGCGTCAGCAGTTTATGTTGAACTGCTAATGCCATATATTCAACAAAAAAAAATTAAATTTCAGTTCTTTGTACAAAAAATAAAAAATTGAAATTCATAATTTGAACAAATTGTTCGATTTTGGCTTCCCTAAGAGACCTGTTTGGATTCAAAATAGAACGATTTTGAAGCACCTATGTCGGGTTTATCGATTGCCATAATCGAAACCAGTAAATTTCCACAAAACGGTTGATTTTTATCTCTCAGAAGTTTGAACTTTAGTAATTCTTGAAATCTGGAAATTTAATTCTAAAACTGAGTTCTGAATAAGGGAACTGAATTGAATTTCAGAACCCAAGTTCCGAATTCAACTCCGACATGTAGGTTCTAAATTCTGAACCTGAATTGTAGAACTAAATTAAGGAATAAGACTTTGAAACTGAATTCGGTATGTTAATCCGGAAACTGAATTCAGAAATTAAATTCTGGTTCTGAATACTGTTCCCGAATTTTGATTTTGAGTTCAAATATAAAATGTTTGCTTCAGAGTCCAGGTTTAGAACAGAAATAACTCGAGATATAGTGGTATGCCATTTTTCGTGTAACATTTGAATACGACCCCTCGATATTTATTTATTTCGTCAAGCAAATTTAAACTACATATAAATAATTTACAATGTTTACTAATACTACGTATTATTTTTAAGTTGGGTTTCAATTTGATTTTGTGACATAGTTAGATCAAGATGATTACAAAATTGATTTTAGTGACGCATAATTCGATTAACTTTTTTGCACATTTTCTTCGATTGTATCTTTCTAAAAATAATTTCTGTGTGCGTAATTGACGACCACGTACATACAAATTTAATTGCGATAGTAGTGACGAATGTCGATAATAAAATTAAGCATTTAAAGATTGTAACATTCGTCGAGTGTTTGTGTAAAGATTTTAATTTCCATGTAGCACTTTTAGATATTTGAGTATGAAGAAAATGTCGTTCACATACAGTATGAAAAGAAGAGGTCCTGGATGAGAGCCCTGAAGTACGCCAGATGTTACATTTATTGATTCAGACAGAATGGTATGGTAGCTTTACTAAAGTCGATGTATAGAGTTTCTACGTGTTTGCCGGAATCCATGACATTCAAAGGGAAAGTGATAAATTCTGGAAGATTTGTTGTGGTTGAGCGACCTTTAAAAAGCCCATGCTGTTTGTTTATTACTACATTTTTCAGTTGTTTTTCGTTTACAATTTTTTTCCAAATAATACAGGAATGTTTGAAAGAAAGGTTATTCCACGGTAGTTTCGGATATCAGATTTCGAGTCTGATTGGAATATTGGTACAAGAAAAGATGATTTCCATGTTTTAGGAAGAATACATTCTTTTAGTGATAAATTGAAAAGTTTTAAAAGTGGTTGTTAAAGTAATCTTCTGCAAGATTGTTTTGGAATATAGGTGGTATTCCATCAGGTCCAAGTCCTTCTGAAGCGTTTTTCAGTTCGGCCAAAATGTCGTGTTCTGATAGACCAGTGATTCCCATACTGGTCACTACAGTGAACCGCAAATAGTGTTTCATTAGAAATTCATATCTTGTCTATATTTCAAATTCAATTCATACAAAATACAGAAAAAAAATCAGCTCCACGTTCAGAGTCCAGGTGGTCAGAATGAATTTCAGTTTTCAAGTCCAAAATTTTATTCAGAATCCTAAGGTCAGATCCAGAATTCAGATTCATGTTCGGAGTTCAGACCCAGAATCTTGTTTCCCGGTTCGGAATTTAGATTCAGATCAAAAATTTTTGTCATTAATTCAGACTCGGAATCTAGGCCTGGGATCAGAACTTATGTCCAAAACACACGAAAACCTAAGTATACCTGTCAGGAGATCAGGTCTATAATCCAGGTCCAAAATGCAGGCCGAAAATTCGTATCCCGATTTTCGTTCAAGAAGCCAGGTCCATGTTCTGAAACTGGGTCCAGAATTCAGGTGAAGAGTCAAGATTCAGGATCTAGTTTCAGGTTCGAAAATTCTGATCCGAGTTCAGAATTCTGGCCCACAACAAAAGTCCAAATCCAGGTTGAAAATTTTATTACTGAATCCAGATCCAGAATTCAGGTTCAGGTAAAAAATCTCTGTCAATAATTTTGGTCCAGAATTTGAGTCCAAATTCAGAAATTTCAGAATTTAGACCCAGACTAAGAATTTCGGTCCAGAATCGAAGTCTCGATGTTAGGTTCAGAATTCAGATTCAAGTCAAGTTAAGTCAAGTTATTCAATTCAGGGTCAGATCTTGGCTTAGAATCCATGTACAGAATCCAGGTCCAGATTCAGAATCCAAATAAAAAATTCTGTATCAGTTTCAGAATACTGTATCAGGTTTCAAGATCAGAATGCTAGTCCAGAACTCAGATCCAGAAACCAGTTTCTTAATCACGTTTCAATATTTCGGCCCAGAATACAAGTCCACACACATAAAAAAAATCCCTGTGATTTTACATCTTATTAGATGCACATAAATGGAGCGTCGCAGTTCACGAAAATTCACGTGGAAGAACATTTAATATTGTGTCTAAAACTCCATGACATGAAATTCGTTGAAATAAAAAAAAAACACTGATAACAACGCCGCGACTTGAACCGAGAATCAATGGATCGCAAGAACCTCTGTTAATCGACTGCGCTACAGAAGCACACATCTGCATGGCTGGTAAAAGGAGCATTTAAATGCATACAGTCGCACCTGCTAGCAGAATGCAAGTTACAGTCGAAACCAGTAAAATTCAAGCTAATCTAACATTAAGTCATTTCAAATGAAATTTTCCGTCGTTTGACAGATTATGTTAGGTCTTTATGAATTACAGGAGGAATTGAGTCACCTGTATTATTCGATTTTTTTTTTTGGTGTGCAGAGTGATGTTTCTGAATTCAGCTTCACGTTCAGAATCCAAAATCAGGATCAAGTTCCAGGTTCACGATTCCGGTGCATTTTCAGTATCTCTGTGAATTTTTTGAGTAAAAATCTTGTTTGGAATCCTGAATCCGGCTCCAGAATCCTGCTCCAGATTTAGACCCGAAACCTTCATCGAGAATTCAAACCGATAAACCAGTTCCAGGTCTAGAATCCCAAGTGTAGATTTATGCCTCAGGCTCAGAATCTCGGTCAGAATTCTGATTCAAAAACCATGTCCAGATTCAGAGTTCAGATTCAGAAACCCTGTCGGATATCCAACTCCAGGGTCCTGGTTCAGAATCCTGGTCTAGGTTTAGAATCTCTGTCAATAATTTAGGTTCAAGTTTAGAATTGAGGAATCCTAGAGAAGTCAGGTCCAGAATCCAATCCTTACAATTACTTACAGTCCAAGTGCACAATAGGTTCAAAGTTTAGTTTCGGAAACCCTGCCAGAAGTTCAGAAAACAGATTTCCGGCGCAGAATCCAGGTCCAGAATCTAAGTTAAGGTCTCTGTCAGAAGTTCAGATTCACAATCTAACTCCAGGTCTAGAATCCAGATCCATGTTCCGAATATAAGTACTGAATTCTGCTTCAAGTTTGGAATCCATGTTCGGAAAAAGAATCTCTTTCTAAAATCCAGGTTCAGATTCTGTATTCTGATCCAGAAACCTTGTTCGATAACCAGATCCAGTGTTCAGGACCAAAAGGACAAGAAGTAAAACCAGAACTAGAAATGACTCGAAAAGTTACTTTTGGGCGAGCTTTAAAAAAAACGCCACGAAAAACACGCCTAACTTTTCTCCATTACCCAATCAAAAGATGGTCTGAATTTAGGACTGATAGAATGAAAATAATGAAATCCCAAAACTGGCGTAATGAGCTTTCAGGCACAGCTACAAATCCGTCCGCAACATTTTCCAATTTAAGGAAATTGCTCTGCTAACTGAGCTACTGCGGATGTTATGATACACAACTCAGACTAAGACTTCCCGCTAGAAAAGAACTCGTTATTTGATCTGAATGTGCACGGCCGGTTAAGTTCACATTTTAGTTGATCCCCTGTGATCCAATTTCGCACTCAAAAACTTCATTCCTCTATCAGTCGATCTCACTTTATTTCTCCGGTTGGTTGGCGATAATATGTGAGGTTTTGTTGTTGTTTTGCTTACACAATGTTTGAACGACAGGGTCTTGAATTAACAATTAAGTTCTACCGCATTTGGGATTGGGAAGCAAATTATTTTTTGTGTCATTTCTATCTATTTTATATTTAAATCTCGAGTTTACTGCACAAACGATGATTGTCGCAGAATTTTAATAATTTGTTTTCGACTTAATGGGCAGTAGTTAATATTTAAAATGTGCATTCGACCAAAAATGTTTGGGAACCACTGTGATAGACAGTGATTTGACAATTCCTGAACCTGAACCAAACTGTGAAATTTTTTGAAATGATTATTTAAGCTATTGTCACACTTTTCCATTAGTAGAAACTCACTTTTCAACTTAGGACACATTTTCGTCTCAAGATTTTTCTGAGTCTCACAACATGACCACTATTTCGCACAATTACACTACTATTGAATGTTGGATGAATTCATCAATAGTAATGTCTACTTTCCACTTGTTTAATTAACCATTAAAAACTTCTAAAATTACCCGACAAGCACTACAAGTCTTGAGATGAAAATTTTTAACTTAGTTCACTTGATTGCGTTTTGTTTTCATTTCATTTGGTTTCGCAAAGTTGCCAAGTTTTCTCATAATGTAACAAAAGAAAAAATTTTTTCTTCTTCAAATTGTCATCAACAACTACTTTTTTGGTATCCGTGACATTAGTTTAATTATATGATTGATATTTATATTTCAATAAAACTGTTTCGGCTTCGAATATTACCAGAAGGAACGCGTTAAATACTAATACAATAACCATTGTGGCGAATCTAGTAGCACTAGTTTCATTCCGATAGATGTCAAAATAACGTTGTTAAGTCTCGGTTGATTTTTCAGAAGGCCGTAAGAGCAAGTGACAGTTTCTCTTTGTTCACTTTCTCTTTTATTAATTACCAAGCGGATTACACGTTTATCACTCAACTCTTTGCATCGAATGATGCTCGAAACTTTCGACTTTCAAACAGAACTGTGAAATCCAAGAAAAAATTTTTAATCGCATAACAATAATCGAAAGAGAGAGTGAACAAAGAGGAACTGTCACTTGCTCTTGCGCCCTTCTGAAAAATCAACCGAGAAGTGTGTGTGTGTGTGTGTTTCATCGGCTGTGCACAGAGATGCATAGATTCATTCATATTCATAGAAAATATGCATTGCTTTGCATTAACAGTCTATATCTGCTCTATCTGTCTTCACTAATAAAATGCTCTTTCTATGATAAAATGATGTTAAAAGATAATTCTTCATATCTCCGTAAGTCCTTGCCGCACTCACTAGAATATTCAACGAGGAATATCTATACAATACAGGTAAATCTGTATAACTGGCATCTCTGACTCTGCATTTTGTTTTTAGAAGGGCTAATGCCCAAATAGTAACAATTTGTTTTTT
Organism: Malaya genurostris; assembly: GCF_030247185.1. Classification (NCBI taxonomy): domain Eukaryota; kingdom Metazoa; phylum Arthropoda; class Insecta; order Diptera; family Culicidae; genus Malaya; species Malaya genurostris. The sequence goes on from NC_080571.1 coordinate 347,102,154, forward strand.
TTTTTGTATTTTTTCAAGTTTACCAAATTAACTGAACAGTAAAATTTTAAATTTAAAACGAAAGGTAACGAAAGCGACCCAAATTTTTTCAAACGTCGTAATGATTCGAAACTGGTTCTGAAAATATCGTGTGTTGTTTCATAGTTGGCATTAGGCCCTTTTTAAGAGAAATTCGGACATTCTGAACCTGAGAGTGTCAATATTTTGATTTGATTGTTGTCGCCATTGCTAATTAATTGGATGAATAAAGGACCAACGATAGAATGAATAAAAATCCATTAAGATGAAATTAGGAGCAGAGTAGTGAACATATCAGAAGTGCGTTCAGCTGGTTATTGAGTACTAATTGGATTTCCAACTAATGTGAATTAATTCCCAGCAAGACTAATTAAGCAAAAATATGAAATAATTATAGTGATTTTAGTGGCTAAATCTGGTTTTTGAGGTAACGTCCCTACAAATGAGATGAAATAGGGAGCCGTTATCCTACTTACTGAAAAAAAAATTCAAATTGGTTGCAGATTTCGATGTATTTTTTCCTACTTGCCCATCAAGAGGCATTTGAGATGGAAGATTGTCGCATTTTAGTGTTAGTGTAGTTGAAAAAGTTATTAGGACAAAGTCGTTAATGGAAATTTTAAGTTGATTGCAAAGATTGGTCCTCCATACATGCTAGGTAAAGCCACACGATGTTGAAAATTTTCGGGTCGTGAAGTTTAGCTTTTAAAAATCGTGCCTTGCAATCATTTTTAGTGTACGTATGAAAAATAACGAGTTTTGATTACTTTTGATTAGCGCTATTGTGTCTGTTTGGCGTTTTAGAGTGACTAAAACGAGATTCAGAGTGGCGAAATGGTAGCGCGTATGCACGGAATGCATAAGAACGCAGGTTCGAAGCCCGGCTCTGAGCGTATCTTTTTCCAAAAATTCATCTTTTCTGTTAGTTTTTCATTCATTTGGCTTCTCCAATATATGTTTCCGCTCAGTCATTGCAAAAACTGAACTTAGTTATGGCGGCTTTACGTCAAACAACTAAAATTAATAAATCGTTAAGATCTATGAGCAATTCCAGAAATGCTTAGCAGATCATCAGACTCGACCTTCTCCGATTTGGATGAAACTTTGCACATGGCTCCAGTATGGCGAACCATAAGTTTTGAACCGATGAAGAGGTCAAACCGACTCACGACTGATATTTAAAAACGGCGTATGTATTTTTGCATTTCACAAAAATTGCCTTTTTCAAATCGTTGTAACTCGGAAACCGTTAATTGTACAAAAATGGCGTATAGGAAGAAGTTGTAGAGAATCGATCGGACACAAAAAAATTTTGATTTTTTTTCTCAATAATAACAAAATAATCCGAAAAAGTTAAATAAAAAAAGCATGGTTTTATTTTTTTTCGATCATTTTCATTTTTAAGCTCTTATTAAAACCTACAGATTGATGGCTATCCAATCCGTGCCGTTTGAAAAATGAAGAAGTTACAACTAAAACACTTTACGGGTCTCGTTGTAATTCGGAAACCGTTCATCGTACAAAAATGGCGTCCAGGAAGAAGTTGTAGGGAATCAATAGGGCACTCTAAAAAGAATATACACTGAAAAAAAATTTGACTTTTTTCTCAATAATTTCAAAATTAAATTTAAAAAAACCAGGGTTTCGATATTTTTCGATAATTTTCATTTTTAAGCTCTTATTAAAACCTACAGATTGATGGCTATCCAATCCGTGCCGTTTGAAAAATGAAGAAGTTACAGCTAAAACAATTTACAGATATATTCGAAATTTCAAGTTCTCGTTGAAAGATAATCATTTAAACAGTAGAATAGTAAGTAGTTCCTGAAGTATTGTCCAGCTTTCGATTCCGGAGGCATCGGAAACAATGGTCAAAACTTTAAAATTGAACACACTTTTCTCAGCCATAGCTTGAGTTACTTTCACATATTTAAGTTTAAATGAAAATTCATATTCCTTTATTTCTTTCGAATAAGAGTTTCGGCAGCGGGATTACAAGGTTATGAGTGTCAAAATGTTCAAACTAAAATATTAAATGCACCTGTACGAACATGTGTTCGTACTGAGAAAGAAAACAACACAACACATGCACATAGAAGGCCGTGTTGGATTTCGTGCACGCGGTAACGAAAACGAAAACCTAAGCTCGGGTTAGAAACAACAACCGAGTTGCTATTGAATTTTGTCGGGACTCGACTATCGGTTCTGGATCTACAGGGTTAGGCGTAATTGAAACTTCATGTCGGCAATTAGAGCGAAACTGCAAAAACAGAAAAAAATCCTCTCATTTCGACTCAAATCTGTTCACAAATTGAACAGGTTATACTAGTTTCTGCCCAAATAAACCATATTGTTTTTATTCGAGATTCAACGATTCAGTAGCTGTTCTTGAGATACTTGGATATTTAATTGTAACACCATTTTTCATACAAGCAGCTACTTTTAGAAGAAAGCATATCATGAACAAATTTATTGCCTTTAACCTGTAGAAAAATATTCTACTGCAGGGAACCGATATTCTGAAACGAGTATTGTGTTGCTCCCCCAGGGTTGTGGTTCAACAAACAAAATGGAAACAATCGGACAATGCGAAATTTCGTGGTTACCCACTTTGGAAAAATTGTATATTGACGTAATCCTCTTTTGAAATATTATATATTGAAAGTAATTCAGTAATCCTGACGAAATATTACCATAGACAAGAACTAATCCCGAGTAATCTCGAGTAATCCAGAAATAATCAGGGTAATGATGTAAGTAATCGAAGTAATCCATTCCGAAACAGGTAAGTAAAATATTTTTGTATTGGACAAACGATCTAAACAATTTTTTTGCACAACCCAAACGCATTTGATAACTACTAAATTCTGATTTTGTTGTAGGTTTGCCGTAGAATCTCAAAAAATCGGTAAAAGATCGGAAATTTTAAAATTTCCGAGTTAAATTGCATTGCACAGTGGTCCGAATCCACAATTTAGGGGGACAAAAACATTTGTGGCTTAACCTTATACTTTAGAGCTATGATGTCTTCAAAACAAATGATCAGTGAAGATAAGCTATATGTCGTTGTACATGGTATTAGGGTGGCTCTTATTTTTAAGGTGATCCAAAACTTATTTTCCGGATGTATTGAGATAGAGGACTGCATTTCTCGGCAAAATTGTAGATAAACTTATATCGAGCAGCTTTGCTGAGGACACCATAGTAGTATATGCAACGGTTTTAGTGTTTTTAAAGAGCAACTTAGGGTGTTCCTCGTAAAATCAGATTTTTTGCTCTAGCATTTATATTTTTCTCTTTTCGTATTGGTATCTTTGAACATCTTTTGGAGTTTGTTAAAACCAATTTTTTAATGACTGGTGTATCGAGGTAGCGTTTTCTGAACCGAAGTTATGAGCAAAACTGGTTCAAAAACAAATTATTTTCAAACTGCTATATCTAACATTGAGGCAAACGAAAAAAAAATCGTTTCTTGTATTTGACAGAAAACATTTTCGAGCATGTTTATAAAAAAAGGCGGAGGAGATATTTTTTAATTTTTTTTAAATTATGTTCATACATTGGGTTTTTTCATTGAAAAATACTCATATCATGTAAGTCATTTATTAGCTATATATTAAAATAAGGTATTTTTGTCTTCTTAAGTGTCAAATTAATTCAAGTGCATATTCGAGAAGAAATCGTTCTGCATTCTTCGACGAATGCAGAATGGTGTTACTTTTGTAAAATCTCTAAGGCCTCTCGGTGGTTGGAGGTTTTATCAACCGTGCATTTTGGCACCTGTAGATCGTTCAGCATCCTTTCGGGGATGCAGGACGATTTATTTCTTTATGTTTTGTGCTGTTTTACCACCTCACCCAATTCCCAATTCCCTTTCGTGTTCCTTTTATCCTTCCCTTCCCATCAGAAAGTTTATGAGAAGCTCCGACAAGTCACGAATCTCCGAATAACTAGGGGAACATGTCACTTGAGCCAATTTGTTCTGATAACATAGGTGCAGGGTTTCATTCAGAAAAAAGCATTCAAACGAAGAGGTTGTTTTTCGAGACGAAGACAACTGTAAGCTGCGAATAGATTGGTTGGTTGGTGCTAATCGCAAAGGCTGCTGCAAAGCTAATATTCGGGGCGATTCCAGTTTCATAAGTGGAACCTGAAATAGTGGAACTCACTTCACTGAGAAAGATGGCCTAACCGATCTGAGAACTGTTTCATTTTGTAGGTTACACTAGTTCATGCGCTAGCTTTCATGTTTTTCAAAAATCAAACAAAACTGTTTGAAGAATACATTTTTTATATGAGAATAAGAGAGATATGAGAAAGGCATCATTACACAACTAGGTGGATAAAAACAAGTTTTAATTAATTTCGTGTGATTTTTTGTGCTAAATTCAGAATTCTACTTTTTCTGAATTGTTTACTAATTGAAAATTCAAATAATTTTCGAATTCTATACATTCCGAAATAATTCTAAGTTTGTGATATTTAAATTTTAATATTCTATCGATTATAATTGTTGTCGTTTAGGATAGCGGAAAATTTAAGATATATTTTTTGTTCTAATTGCTTGTAAAACAAAAATCAAGCAATAATTTTTTTTAAATTATGGTTGGTTACTTTTACCATGGATTAGTATATGGAATTCATATAATTTTACGTTCTATTTCTTATTGTACAAAGCCATTGAAATAATTTAAAATTTATTTTATTAATAGAAACAAATTCTACGTCTCTTTGTAACAGATGAAATCAAAACGGATTCCAATATTTTCACTTTGATTTGCAGAAACGTTGGAACGCAATATATACCAGAAATTTTGAAATTTCCGATCTTCTACCGATTTTTTGAGATTTTACGGAAAACCTAAAAAAAACCTAATTTTAGTAGTTAACAATTCCGTTTGGGTTGTGCATAAAAATTGTTTAGATCTTTTGTCCAATACAAAAACATTATTATTTGTAGAGTTTTGGGTATATTTACCAAAATTTTTAAGATTTTCAGTGAAATCCAAGTTTCAGTTTTTTTGTACATTTTGTTCATAATAAATTTCCAACTAAAATAATAAAAAAATTAATGTCATAAAATTTCAAAGTTTTGATTTGTTTTTTTTTTGGCAAAATTTTCCCAATAATAGAAATTCTCTGTATTTGTACCAAATTTCTTGAGATTCTTTGAACGGATATGTAATTTTGATCATCAATACATTATTTCTGGTAATGATTCCAATATTTTGAATCAAAAAAATGTACATGTCATCGCTTTAATTTTTGAGTTATATACAAACATGTGAAAAAAATTAAAAATTCATATTTATATTTATAAATTCATCGATTGTTTAATGTTTTCTTTTGATTGTGCAGGAATGGTAGTTGAGCAAAAATTGTAGCTGGTATCACTAGCAATCGAATGATGTGTAAAAATGTATAGGTCATCGCTTTGAATTTCGAGATATTTACGATCATTGTAAAAAGTCTCATCTTTTCTTAGGTCATCTATCTAGAGTTTTCATTATAAATTTGGGTAGACAACCCTTTTTTTAGTTTTTTTTTCAGTGCATTTTATTTCTGGAAGTAGTACCTTTCCAATGGTGAACAAATTTTGAAGATCGGTTGACTAACAACAAAGTTATGACTCGGTAAAGTTGAAGTATTCAATATTTTCTATGCGACGTTTATGTCAAAGGAAAGAAAATTGGAAAGCAGATAGGGCATATTGGGCGCGTGAAAAAAAACTTGGAACGGGAAAAATCAAATTTTCATTGGTTTTCCTTTACCAATCGTCTGCTACAAAGTTTTGGAATCAATCTACGAACTTCACAAAATTCGAGGGTGTAAAATTTATTGAGATTCGTTGAAAAACAGCTGAGCTATGACAGCTCAAAGTTACCGTTCCAACTTTTTTTGAGGTTTGGTATTTGGAGTGTTAATATAAAGTCTGTGTTATTTTCAATTTTTATACCAATGGCTTTGTGACAATGTACGACATCTAATTAAATACCGAATCGGTCAATCACGAACGATGGACATTAAGTTCCGCTGAACTTTCCTGCAATCAGCAGCATTTCAATCAAACATTCGACGGACAAACGAATAAGATTTTACGTCTGTAAACACAAGACACCGGTAGATTCATACCAATTACCATACCTGTCAATCGAACGCCGTTGTTCCTTATCTCTTGTCAAAGTCAAGCGAAAGTGTGGCTGATGGTCGGTCGGTCGGTCGGTCGGTATACATCACAGCAGGCGTAACTTTCCCCGTTGCTTGCGTGTGACGGTCGGCCGTCCGTTGGCATGGATATCGGTCAGGGTTAGAAACAAATGATGCCGCGAGGCAGTGCCTACTACTCTGCCTGTATACTGGCGGTAGCGTCATTGAACGACCGTTCGGCCACAATATCAGTGATGTGACGACCATTAACCATGACCTCAGGCAAAAAGGCGAGATGATTCAAAGTTTACAAGGACAAACCAATAATTTGATAGACAATCGCATTAGAAATTGAATGCAAACAACGGATAACAGTTTGAAAATGTAGTTTTTATTATATTCACTATGTTCGGAAATATGTTTTCATGTATCGCATTGTCACTTCGTGATCCTCGCTTTCACTGGCTATGTCCTTCAGAATCTGTTCGTTCTGTTTCAACGCCAAATCCAGCCTTGCTTCGTTCAGTTGGCGATAGTTGACCTCACGAACCTTCCGGAGTAAATCGACCCTCTCGAGATCAGCTTGGCAGACGATCAGCTCGTAGCTACCGCGGTTGTCCTTGCGAGCCGTGCGACCTTTTATTTGAACTTCCTCCTTCAGATCCAGTGAAAAGAATGTTTGAATCACGTGAATGCCTCCGTGTTTTTCGGTGGAAACACTGGATTTATAGTCGACCCCGCGTCCCATGCCGCGAGTTGCCAAAGTGATCGTTCTCGCAACACCTGCCTCCTCAACGAACCGCTCCATTCGTGTCGAATCTGTATTTTCCGTCAGAACGTTGACTCGATCGAACTGGCCAGAATATTCCTCATGGAATCGATTCAATTCATTGTCGCTCTCGAATACCACCAGAACTGATCGTTTAGCTGCGAGTATGGCGTTGGCTCGACCGAAAATGGCATTCAACCATTCCGATTTGCTCACCAGTCGTTGGAAGTTGGTCGTCGGATCGAACTGAAGATTCGAACAGCCGAAAAAGCTTGGCATTGACGACAGTTGGCGGATGCAGTACACGTCGTCGATTGAGATTCTTTCGTGTTGGTTTAGTGCAGTTATCGTGCCGGAAACACCCAAAATAAGTGGAAATCGTCTCGGGAGCATTGAGTAGGAAATGGAGCCACACCTCAGATTGAAATAACCGTAATTTACGTTCGAGTTATCGCTCACGACAAAATTTGTCTTTCGCAGACGGAAATAACTGAAAATCGTGTAATATTGGAAAATTGTATCATTGACAAATGTTTCCCTGTATTTGGCGAGGATATTACCGCTATCACTGAGCTTATGATCCACGATAGCTGAATAACTATTCACTTCAATGGCACATTTGATCATTTTACGAAGATGTTCTTCGAACAAGATTTTGTTTGTATATTGTTTTGTTTTATATTTGTTATTCTCGATTGTCAATAAATCGTACGGTTTTTTTCTAGCTAAGAAATTTTGGAAGTCCTTTTGCTCTGTAATGGGGGTTGATTTGACGTAATCGCTAATACTTTGCTCAATCGATTCCGATGTTAACGAGGGTTTTACAGTAACAAGACTCCAAATTTTCTCTTGAATAAGCTCTAAACCGGGCAACATTACTCGAGCTACCGGATAAAATGAGCTTCCGTAAAACTGTTTAGTGAAAAATACATCGACTTCATCGATCAACAGGACCGAATTAGATGAATTCTCGGAAACTAGCTTACTGTGATCAAGATTTATGTCCTTCAATAGCGTATCCCTTACCAAACCCCTTAACCCCATTGGTTTACCATCGATGATAGGAGCAATGAGCTCATTTGCCATGGTTTCATACGTTTTGTAGCTGATACTGTTTTTGATGTTCAACATTTCGAAGAACGGCGTGAAATCGTATTCATCTCTTGTTACCAAATACCGATTGTAGCAAACAATCTGCGGCTTGTGACCGGTCAACGCAAATAGCGCAGCCATCAGACCCAACACCAGAGACTTTCCCTGTCCCGTCAAAATCTCCGTCAGATGTTTGGCGACTCCGTTCTCCGTTCGGTCCACGCTCAGTAGTCTCAGAATGCACAGGATCTGAACGCAGTGTGGGGTAAGGTAATTGCCCGTACTGGAGACATCCTTCGAGACCACGATGGACCAGACGGCTGCCAATCCCGCAAGAATTTCCGGCAGTTTTTTCTGCTTGAATTCCGGTGTCCAACTTTCAAACGGTGCAACGGAAACGAGCTCCAGAATCTGTGCGGCAATCCTGATTGGGCTCGGTGTTGTTTGTTCTGAAAGTGAAAATAATTCCTATAAAAATGTTCTGTCAATGGGTTAAAAAATCCAAGCAAGCCATTGCCGAAAATGAATGTTTTCGGTTTTGAAATACACGCTTTTTCATTCGTCGCATGCTTGGATTAGTATATGAGTAATCCTACTGTACATTTAGCTCAGGCCCGTGCGCAGGGGAGGTTTTGGGGGTTTTAATTAAGTTTCATGAACAACGGAGTACTTATTATATTAAAGTGCAAATAACTTGTCAATTCATACTACGTTTTCAGAATTTTTTGGTTACAGTTTCAATATTGTGGATGACGCAACTTTCTTTTTCAAATTTTGGCGCCTTTCCCACTTTTTGTCAAGTGTTATTGGAAATGCAGCCATCGATGTTACGCATTTGTACATGGTCGTCTTTTGTCATGAATACGACTTACTTTACTATGGGGCGCCTTTTCAAAATTTACCCTCTGAGAGAGTGATAAGTTTTTGATCGTGAATATCTCTTGTTGTATCTAACGTATCAACATCATTTTTGATACATGCCATCGGAAATATGATCAGCAAATTATGATAACATTTTCAGTTGTATGACATAATCACAAATAAATCAAAATCGAAATTTTCTAAAATGATTAGAATCAACGACTATGCAAGAATGACGCCTTTCTCCTAACTGGGTAGGTATAAAAGGTTGACTGGTAAAATAAATTATATAAAAGGTTAACACTTGATATATTTCGTTCATTCTAGCCTGTGCAGTTGACTGAGCAAAAATTGAAGCAAGTGTCTTATTCCGGTTGGTTCAGGTACTTCCAGTTCTAGTATCAAGAATTCAACTTTGAATCAATTGCTGGACGTTCGCAGAGCCAGTTTCGTTTCAAAAAAGAGCGATTGCGTCTTGCTGCTGGTCGTTTACATTGGAGCAAAATAGGGAACATTATACAAAATCAACCCTTCTAATTGATGCTTAATTTATTCTTGCCTACATAGTTGACTCGTTCAGTCCAGATCAGAATCCAATTCTAGAGTACTAGTACTGAAATTCAGTTTCAGAATTCAAAATCTGATTTTTCTTTTTATTCCCAGAACCCAGACCTAAAATTTGATTCCTTGCCCAGAATCCAAGGCCAGAATCAAGCACCATAATTGTGGAACTGAAACCGAACGTCAGAGCTTGGTTCTAAGCCGGGATTTTGGAATCGAATTCTGGATCTGAAATAGTGGTTCAGATCAGAATTCAGTTAAAAAATTCCTTTGCCGGATTTCACATTTAGAATATAGTTTTAGAATTTAGGTTCAGAATTCTGAACCAGAGATTTTGGATCTTCAGATCGAAATCCAGGAACAGAACTCAGACCCAAAATTAAGTTGTATTTCATTAATTGAGTTCTACACTGCATTCTAGAGTGCAGGTTCGGAGGTGTTCACTAGAATGCAAGTCTAGAATTCACTAATTTGTCACTTGAGTGTTTAGTAGAATAATTTCACTGGAAATATTATTCGGCTAGAATTTGGAAACAAAGTTCAGTTGTACAATTCCATAAATGTAACTAAACTTAGGGTCTAGATTCGGCAGATCTTCAAACTAAATTCTGGATCTTCTGAGCTGAATTCTGGATCCGAATTTGAAGAAGAAATCCTGGATAGGAATTCTGTAACTGAAATTCAGCTGCGGATTAGAATCCAAGTCCAGAGTTCAGTGTTAGGTCTCAGGTTTAGAATATAAGAGCCGAAAACGAATCCTGGTCTGGAATTCAGTTCCACAACACAGGTTCAGTGATGAGTTTAACTGTTCAGAATTCAGTTACCGAGTTCAAGTTCAAAATTTAATTCCCGAATCTTGCATCAAAGTTGAGTTTCAAAATTCAATTCTAGCATTCGGATTGAAAAATTCGGTTCCTGAACTCCAGTTAAAAAATTCAGAATCTTCAATTTCAAAGAAACTAAACGATCCATTTTATTCGTATTCACGTCATCCAGTTATGTCTCTGACATTACCAACCCCCCTTTTTTCGTACACGCACGAACAAACAAGCAGGGTTGCCACATTTAAATCTGCATTTTTAAGAAGAAAAATCTGTAAATCTGTATCGGGAGCTCAAAAACCTGCATTGAAAATTTGTATATAGAAGTGATAAGAAATCGAAACACAACGGCATGAAAAAGTCTTCAGAACCCGAATTTAAAGAAACCAAAACTTTTCTTTATCTGAATTTTATGATTTTGTAGTTGAAAAAACGCTGGAAGTTGTTCTTTTGCGTTGGAGCTTCTCGAAATAATGATTTGACGAAAAACTTTCAAAATCCAATCTGAAAGTGAAACTTAATCTGATTGATCAATTGGCAATCTTTCTTCTTTACTACCTTACGTTATGGCCGAGGCCATCATGTTTTCATCTTCATCAGAAGCAATTTTTGAAAGCATAAGCAATTACGCTACACTAGTTGTAACTAGAAGTAAGCATAAACAAATCTTTATTAGCAGATAGAACATCTGTGTTTACTGTCCTTATCACACTCTTTTAAATTTAGTTTTATCCTCTTCTTAGAATTAACACACAATCAGGATAATGTTTTCACTTTGAAAAGATAATCAATACCATTATTTAATATATTTTAACTTGATCTTTATTCAATTTTTAATCCACGCTATCAAAAATCTGTACAAATCTGTATTTTTTGCCAAAAATCTGCAATCTGCATATACAGAATCTTGGTCACAGATTTATCTGAAAAATCTGTAAAATGCAGATTAATCTGTATATGTGGCAACCCTGCAAATAAGTTCGAATATAAGGCGATTATCAGGGATGGGCGAATAAAGACCTAAGACAAGACGTGACATCTGGAGGGGGGCTGCTTTTGTTCCAAAATGGACCAGTTTCTGATTGGCTGATTTTGATGTTGCTACCTGCACATTGTGAAAAGAAAAAACTTTTGCAAGGTACGCGAGCAATGATGCCAAGTATAAAGAAAATCAGAAAACAAGTTTATTAAAATGTATAATTTTAGCTCACCAATGAAAATGAAATTTTTCGAAGAATGTTTTACTTTTTTCAATCATATTGGTAATAAATGTTTATAGTGGCTGCACTGTGTAATTAAAATAGACATCAAGCCGCTTTTCTTTTTAGTGAATTAAAGTGTAACCAAAAAAGATTTGTTAAATTAGTATGAACTCGAAAGTGTGTTCAGTTTTACGAGAAGAATGAACTGTTGTGTTCCACACTGTTATCGCACTAAGCATTTCTATCCAAACCTGACTTTTTGCGGTTTCCAAAAGATCCGGTAATACGCCAACAATGGATTCAATTTTGCGTTCAACATGAGATATTTCGTGTTTTGTCATCCAAACTAAATTAATTGTTTTTAAGCATTAATATATAATAAAGAAATGCATTCACCAAACCATTTTTCATGTTCATTTCAAATCAAAAACCTAAAGTCTAAAAATTTAAATGTGATATTTTTCCTATCATAGTTTATAAAAAATCTATAAATATGGCTACACTGTAGCCGATACGTTGGTATTTTTTCCACAGGGCGAAAATGACGAGAAGGATGTTTCGGAAGGAAGAATAAGAAGCCAGTTGTCAAGTCTTGTCTTACACGCTTAAAAATAGTTACTCAAAAATGAGTAAGATCTCACTCATCTACAGAAAAAGTGGAACAACTCTAATTTAGAGTAACTCCGAAGTTACTCAAATTTGAGTTCTTCCACTGGAAATGATATTTGGGTAAAATCTACTCATTTACTGAGTAATACTTTATTTGTACATGTACCAAAAATAGAGTAACTATCACTCAAATTTTGAGTGAAATTTTATATCACATATACCAAATTTGCAAAAAAATTGCTCCTTTTCTGAGTGTATTGTATTAAAATATTAAGTAATTAAACTCAATACTATATCAAGTGGTGGTAGCTTGGAGTAGTGTATCAATCGCAAATTAACATACATGTCAGTTATGCTTAGGTACCAATCATACACTTATTCCTCATAAATGACATTTGAGCATATTCGTTTCCATTCTAAAGCACAACACGGAGTTTATCATTCCGGTTTTTGCAGACACAACACTGTTTGTGCTGAGCGACTCACCCTCGGAATACGCGATCTCACTAACAAAAAATATAACCTGTTGATACAAATGGTTATTACAACTTTTAGACTGATCTTGCGAATAGTAACAAAAAAACGAGTTCTTGCATTAAACTCAAATTTAGAGTAGGAGTTACTCAATATCATTGATGATAACTACTCAATTTTTGACGTTTCCATGTATCATTTGAATATGAGTAACTAGTACTCAAATTCTGAGTAACCTTTTCTAAGCGTGATAGATAAAGACGTTTGACGTTCGTTGCACCCAGAGATGCCAGGATCACAGATAAATCTGTGTTTCACAGATTTTCAGTTTTCTGCACAGATTTTAAAAATGGCACAGATTTTCACAGATTTCTGAAATCGATCAAAGATTATCACAGATTCTATCTATGAGCCCAAAAAGTCTTCAATTTGCTAGGGAAATCCGATATGAAATAAATTTTTGACAGGACGTTTGGAAATAGCGAGATCCTTGTTTTTTGCTCACCAAAATGATTACGAGACGTTTTTTTCTTATCACAAAAATGATGCCGATCAAGATATGGTACGGGAATCTTAAATACTTATGGCTAGCATACTCGGCGAGAGAAGACGGTGCATTCTGAAAATATTGTGTAATTTTTGGTGCTCGTCAGGGAGGAATAGGTCGCCAACCTCTCGGTCAGTTAGTTGCAAATCCATTCAGAAACTGGAAAAAGGCACTTGATACTTTCGAAAAGCACAATGTATCAGAATACCAAAAGATGTGCATGTTGCAATGGACCTTGAGAGATGAAATTGAAGATAAAAATGCTTTAAGCATTAATTTGAAAATTTCGAAACAAAAACTAGACTTCCTAAATGAAAGCAAGCTTCGTATGAATTCAATTATAGAAACAATAATTCTTTTTTGGTCGGCAAGGGATTGCTCTTCGAGGTTCCAGGGATACGGGGAGAATTTCTGAAGAAGAACTGGTAATAAATGATGGAAATTTCCGAGCTCTCTCTCTCTTGATAAGCAGTTAAGAAGGCTACTGAGAGATTCGCCAAAAAAAACGCTATGTACAGGGTGATTTTTTAAGAGCTTGAGAACTTTTTTAAACAATAAAACGCATAAAATTTGCAAAATCTCATCGGTTCTTTATTTTAAACGTTAGATTGGTACATGACATTTACTTTTTGAAGATAATTTCATTTAAATGTTGACCGCGGCTGCGTCTTAGGTGGTCCATTCGGAAAATCCGCTTTTTTATCGACAAATTTTGTTCAGCGATGAGGCTCATTTCTGGTTGAATGGCTACGTAAATAAGCAAAATTGCCGCATTTGGAGTGAAGAGCAACCAGAAGCCGTTCAAGAACTGCCCATGCATACCGAAAAATGCACTGTTTGGTGTGGTTTGTACGCTGATGGAATCATTGGACCGTATTTTTTCAAAGATGCTGTTGGACGCAACGTTACAGTGAATGGCGATCGCTATCGTTCGATGCTAACAAACTTTTTGTTGCCAAAAATGGAAGAACTGAACTTGGTTGACATGTGGTTTCAACAAGATGGCGCTACATGCCACACAGCTCGCGATTCTATGGCCATTTTGAGGGAAAACTTCGGAGAACAATTCATCTCAAGAAATGGACCGGTAAGTTGGCCACCAAGATCATGCGATTTGACGCCTTTAGACTATTTTTTGTGGGGCTACGTCAAGTCTAAAGTCTACAGAAATAAGCCAGTAACTATTCCAGCTTTGGAAGACAACATTTCCGAAGAAATTCGGGCTATTCCGGCCGAAATGCTCGAAAAAGTTGCCCAAAATTGGACTTTCCGAATGGACCACCTAAGACGCAGCCGCGGTCAACATTTAAATGAAATTATCTTCAAAAAGTAAATGTCATGTACCAATCTAACGTTTAAAATAAAGAACCGATGAGATTTTGCAAATTTTATGCGTTTTATTGTTTAAAAAAGTTCTCAAGCTCTTAAAAAATCACCCTATACATAAGCAATCGAGTTCAGAATGAATTGATCAATATTTGCCACGATCTGATTATGAGTCACATTATCGATAGGATAAAGAAATCAATGGGCTTTTCTTTTCTTGGAGACGACTCGCCGGACATTGGAGGAGTAGAACAAAGTTTAATGTGCCCTCGCATCCGTGAAGATTTTTTGTGCTTCATTCCTATCACAGATTTGACTGGAATGGGAATAGGAAATTCTTATCTCAATTTCTTGGAATCTTCCGGGCTCAATTGCACGTACTTTTTTCGGACAAGCTTATGATGGCGCGAGAGCGGTTAGCGAAGTATTTCATGGAGCTCAAGCTGTTATCAGAAAGACTCATCCATTTGCCCTCTACTCTGATTGTGCTGCTCATACCTTCAATTTGGCAGCTCAGTATGCAATATCACAGCCATCCGAAATAGCCGGGGAACTCTTGAAAATATTCATACTTTCTTCGTTTATCCAAAACGCCAAAATGCTCTTCAAGATGCAATCAATGAAAATGAAACTTTGAAAGAAAGTCGCTTGAAAAAATGGACAGAACAACACAAGTCAACAGTGATTCGCACCCTTGAAGTGATTTCGACCACCTGGAAAGATCCAACGACTTCAGCTGGAGCTTTCCAACTCCTTTCAGCTATAAAGACCGCAAATTTTCGGACAAAGCAAAAAAAAAACAGTCGAAGTTTGCCTATTTTCTCAAACTTTTGTTCATTATTTCCTCGAACTTCTTTCTCAGATCTCAGATCTGCATGTTTTGGGCTCGGTTCATTCTGTGACTTTGTCTTTGAGTCGAGTACTACAAACTGAAAATCAGCATCTTGGTTAGGCTATTGAATTGGCCGATGCTGCGAAACAGGTTTTAATTGAAGGAAGAGAAAACGCCGAGGAAAACTTCAAACAAATTTTTAGAACTGTGAGTGAAATCTGTGAACAGTATGAAATCGAATGGCGGAAGCCAAGACTCGTGTCAAAACAGACTCAACGATCGAACATACCAATTGATTCAGTTGAGGATTTTTTCCGCATTACAGTCTACATACCGTACATTGATCTATTTCTAACTCATTTACAAAATCGATTTTTGAATCATCGCAAGATATTATCAAATTTTGCAAGAGTTTTCAACAAGCCACAAAGGTGTCAAGTAATCCAGGATTACTCTTTTTTTTTTGCAAGTAATCCAGTAATTGGTGGATTACATTGGGAATCCAAAAGTAATCATTAGTAATTCTAAGTAATCCAGATAATCGCTTATTTTTATTAAATAATCCTAGTAATCAGTAAAAATCTCAAAATAATCCAGTAATCATAAAGTAATCCGTTTTGCCTTTCTCTATGGAAAGGTAATAGAATTTCTGGAAAAACCAATTTTTGATCGCAGTTCCGGAAACCCCTAGTGTTATATACCATTCGACTCAACTCGATGAGATCAAAACATGCCTGTGTGTGTATGTATGTGCACGTTTTCATTGATGTTCTATACGATCACTTTTCTCGGAGATGACAGAGCAGATTTCAACTCATTGTTCAAATTTGAAAAGTAAATTGCTGTCACTTCCGATTCCGGAGATATAATCTCAGAATAATAATACTTTGAATGACAAGAGAACACACTAGATGGATTAAGAAGTGTTATTGAAGTTTTGATTCAACATGTCTTTAATGAAAGTTTGTGAAAAGTTGTTAATATAAATTTTACCGGATGTTTTGACTGGTGCTTTAGTATGATCCGCATATTTTTCGATGAACACTGGTTTCTATGCAATAGAGCGTACCAACTGATTATCTTCTAATTTAAACCAGCTGCATATTACAACTAATCTCTTTTGGCTATCAGAATTTTGAATTAAAGTTGTCTTTAAAACAAACGGACGGTAACTTTTTTTTTGCGTTAGGTATTAAAAACACAAAACCTGTCCAAATATTAAGTTTTTAAACTTCCGAAATACACACCACTCACCACTGAATTGAAGATACCTGTTTCGAAAATTGGTGCTTCAATTTAGTGCATGTTGCTTCTAATATATCTTAGAAGCCTATCAGCACTTATCCCCACGGGCTGCATCTTCGTTTGTTGTTTATTCCATATTCCGTAATTGGGCAGTTGTTGACAAGAATAAAGAAAAGTCCTGTCTAGAATATAATTTTCAGAAGGCTCAACAAACCTATTGTAATCAAACTAGTGGTGTTTATATACCTTTTTAGTGTTATCCACATTGCCATAAATATTACCAAAGAGCTCTTCGAAAAACTTATCGTTGAATATCGAATTAAAACAACCTAGTTTATTTGGGTAGAAACTAGTATAACCTGTTCAATTTGTGAACAGACCAGAGTGAAACCTGGAAGATTTTTTCTGTTTTTTTTGCAGATTCGCTCTGAATGTCGGTATGAAATCTCAATTCTCTAAATGTCGGCATGGATCCGAACAATTCAATAGCAGATCAAGAGACCGTAAACCTTTCATTTGAGTAAAAGTTTGTGAAAATCAGTTCAGAGTTTTACATTTGAAAGCCTACAGTGAGATCATTGCGTTGCGAAGTGTTGAAAATCAGAAATATTAGCATAATGTGTGTTGTAATTGTACTACAAAAAAGTTATTTTATGAAACACTACGGGAGACTAGTGACCCACCATTCCCCTACATCGCGATAAATGAAATTCCGATGCACCTCATTTTATATAAATTTCAATCCTTTGAAATCCTTTCAGTCTTTCGGCCTCACCTCTCCTAATTCCCGGATATTTCTTATCCACAATACCGTGTTCAACCAAAATTACTCACCGGTAACAATCATTCGTACTTGCACCGTAAATCTGTTTTTTCAACAACGCATGCTCGATACCAATGAACTCGGTTGTGGTTTCGAATCCGAGCTTCGGTTTTCGTTTTCTTTACCGCGTTCACAAAATCGATCACGGCTTGCTGCGTGCATTGTTCGAAAAGGCGGTGTTGTGTTCTCTTCATCCACACGAGAACATGTTCGTACAGGTGCGCTTTATATGATGGTTTGAAAATTTTTACTCATCACCTTGTAATTCCGCTGTCGGAGCCTTTATTTGGGCGAAATTGAAGAATTTCGTATGAGATCATGAAACCTTTCATTAAACCTAAGTTTGTGAAAATAATTCAAGCTATGGCTGAGGAAAATATGTTCAATTTTAAAATTTTGTCCACTATGATGATGCTTTCGGAAGCGGAAACCGGTGGTCCAATATAGCCGGAGTCGGTTTGTGTGGGCTTCAACCGACAAGGGCTATTGATTAGAATTGATTTGAGTTCTGCTCCAAATAAAAAAAACTGATAAGAGAAACGAAAAGAATTTAAAAAATTTTTCCGTATTTTGCATCACCGCTCCATATAACTGTTTGAAATTTCTCTTCATCCAGTAATTCTGCAACCGGAAACCGGATCTGGATACGTGAGAGAATGAAATTTAGTCCACGAATTGTTTCAAATTGCTCTGATGAAAGTGAATAAATAATTCGAAATTGAATTAATTTTCACTTATCACAATTATTACGAAAGCAGGATCTGGATAAAATTCAAGAACTTTGTATGGAACCAGCAATCTAAGTTTATGAAAATCGGTTATCTCCGAAACAAGTTAGTGCAATAAAACGAATTGACTCGAATGGTATATGTGAGGCGTAAATTTTCACAGTGATTACTAAGCCTTTCTATATAAGAATTATTGAAATAGTTCGTGAAATTCAAAAGACCAAAGAATGTCGAAACCTTTAAAATCCTCATCTCTGCGGCGCATAATTGAAATATGCAAACCTGTAATGCTGAATACATGGCCTCTCTCAAGGTTTGCAAAATCGTTCTGTATGGCACCTGCACGGAACCGATATTGGGCGATTGTAAAAGTAATTTTTTGTTGTTCTCACCGGGTTGTGGTAACGTCGAACAAAATAGAAACAATCGGACCATACGAAAATGATAAATTTCGTTTTATGAGCTTTTTGGAAAAATTCTTTTCTGAAATATTGTATATTGAAAGTAATCCAGTAATTCAGAAGAAATATTACCATAAACAAGAAGTAATCACGAGTAATCCAGAGTAATTCAGAGTAATAATGCAAATAATCGAAGTAGCCCATTTCGAGACTGGTAAGTAATCCAAGCTGCCCAGGAAACCCATAAAAATTTTGCTTGCCTCTTTCCCAACAAACTGAAAAATTTCGATGAAGATTCTTGCGCTCAACTATTTGAACCATATTCTTCAATTTTACACAATGATTCCCGTGGCATCAGGATAGACGAGGTTAAAAACTTTGGCGTAAACGCATTGCCAGACAATGTCCACCAAATGCTTCGCGTTCTGGCAGTTTTGCCGGTAACAATGGCGACGAATGAACGGTCTTTTTCAACATTGCGTCGTCTCAAAACTTGTCTCAGGTCGACAATGTCTGAAGAGCGGCTAAATGATTTATACTATGTTCACACTATGAGTTAAAACATGTTTTAACTCCGATTTCATGCTTTAAGCGAAATAACATGTTTTACTTTTGCGTTATTTCATATTCATAAACGTCACATTAAAACATGTTTTCCCGAAATAACATGATATAATTGTCAGTAAAGCACAACCCTGCTAGCATTTTTCTTCACTTTTCGACTATGTCAATTGACAAGCTGTTCAACAACAGCAGTTTTCCATCAAAGTAGCCATGTAATTTTAATAAAACAAAACTGAAAACTAGTACCAACGTTGCCAGGTATACCAATTTCTCGGTATACCTTCCGGTTTATTGTTATTCCTTGAATACCCACATAATATGGATATTTTTGGAACGTCATTTCAAAATTCAAGATGGTGTTTCTTGAAACCCGTAGCAAAACGAATGTTTTCGAAACGAGTTCAAAGAACAATTCTTAGTAAACGTTGTTTGAGTAATTATGACTTACTGTCGAATACTTTATAATATTGTTATCATCGGAATGGATTTTACGAGTCAATATTAGGAAGAAAGTTGTTTCAAATACACTTCAGGAACTTTATTCCAAATTCAACATAATATTAGCTTGACACTTACAGTCAAACAAATACAAAAATTGATGAAAATGCTTCGATGTAAATATTTGAACGTTCATTCTTTGGTGAAAGAAATGTTAATATTTTATTTTCAGTATTGTTGTAAATATGATTTATTATAATAGATTCAAGTTTTGAACTGCTGTTAAAACTGTTATTTTTTTTTTGGTTGACTGATTTTAACCCCTGAACTGTTATTCATTCTTATGCATAAATCGGTCCGTATCAGCATGACCACGCTTAAGATTCAAATATAATGACACTCGCTAATGGCAGATGGCGACGCACTTTCATACGCGAAACATTTAAAACAAAAATGGTGTGCACATTTTTTTTTGACACACTTCACCCTATTATTTTGGAACTGGAAATTGAATGATGAAATTGAGAAGGTTTGTAAAGGACTATTCGACCATTTGAATCAGTTTGTGGAAGTCGGTCGGTCGCGCCATCTCTGAGAAAAGTTTTATTTTTTTTTTGCACATTTAACCCATAACTCCGGAACCAGTAGTCAGATCCAAACAAAATTCAGGAATTTGTATAAGACCTGAAGAGCTTTCTTAACTGATCCAAGTGTGTTAAAATCGGTTTATTCAACTCCGGAAAAAGTTGGTGTACTTATTTTCACATTTTGTATGAGACCTCAAGACCTTTCAGTGTGTGAAAATCGATGCAGCCATCTCCTATACAATTTAGTGTAATGAAACGTTACATACACACGCGCACATACACACACAAACATTTTGCGTACTCGACGAACTCAGTCGAATGGCATATGACACTCGGCCCTCCGGGCCTCAGTTAGAAAGTGGGTTTTCACAGTGATTGCATAACCTTTTTATACGAGAAAGGCAAAACAATTGCAAATTTTTTGCAATTGTTTCAATATTCTTATCGGATTTAATAGTACACAAAAAGTGATTTTTTTTCAAAATCCTGACTCGAATTCCTGTTATAAAGGCGGTGAGGCATAAAACAATCTCACAAGTACATTTCCTACACTTAAACAATAAAATTCCGGTTTAGACTGACCGATTTAAGAAAACGTACATCATATGGTTTGGCATTGTTTTGCAACGCGCTTAGTTTTATCTCAAGATAGTTGAGATCACTTTTTCTATATCACATGATACAAATATGTTTGGAAGAAAAATCTCCACGTCACTTATGAATGCATATAGTCTTATTTAATTCATTGAATACAATTCAATTCTACATCTATTTCGATTTTGATAACTGTTGAGTCGTGTAAATTCCATTATTTTTGCATTTCTCTATAGAAAGAATATAGATTTGAATGAAAAAAAAAATTGTTTAAAGCTCGGAGACACTTATCGTTATATATCATTCAACTCAGCTCGATGAATGATGAACTAAGACATTTCAGTTCTATTTTTAAATAACTACAGTTTTCCATCCAAAAGCGTTCAGTATTTGTTTGTAACGTCGACGACCGTATTAGAGAGTAAACACAATAATCAAATTGATTTTGGCAAAAACTCATTGAAGATGATTTTCGGACCTACCTTCTTGTACAAATTTTGGCTATATAAAAGGTTTACTATCACCTCCTTTCGGGTGTAACACCTATTACCAGTCACCATGTGTTACATATATAGATAGTGGAAGGTATCCTTAGTTACTCAATAAATTGAGAATTAAATTAAATAATATTTGCAAAATATAGCCAATATAATTTTACATTACATAAAACATTGGACGGATTACAATAAATTTTTTTATTCATCAAGTGTGAAAGTACTGGAGTACAGAGTGAAACACTTGGACTCACAGTATATCACGTGATTTTCAGAGGCACAACATAGTTTGTTTTAAGCGACTCTTCCCATTTCGAAAATATTAATACAATATAGGATACGATCAGCAATGCACTAGTATTCAAACATTATTTTCTACGTAATATGCACTAAACCAACTCCGAACATACCCATATTGTAAGGGGTTTCAAGGAATATCAATAAACCGGAAGTCGCCATCTTGGAATTCAGAACCACCTCAAACATAGTTTTCCGACATCTACTCATCAAACTCGTTCCGAAAATTCCCATATTGTACTAATTTCCATGGAGTATAAATGAGCCGGAAACGATTTTTATTGTATTCAAAAATTCTCTTTTTACGAAGTATTTTCAACGTAAAAAAAGATTACGTTATTTGGGATTTTTGTCGTAAAAAAAGTTCACGTAAACGGAGGTTTGGGTGTACCAAACTCCACCATTCGTTAATCGTAGGTGGGCTACTAAACAAAATGATGTGGTGTCGACTAATGAGACGACTATTGATAAAACTATTAAGCGAATGCAGTGTTTATGTAAAAGTTAATGGACACAATATTTAAAAGAATGTTAACTTGAACTTTCGTATGTCCAAGAATTACTCATTTTTATCAAAGTGCGGAAAAATTCGACGTAACAAGGTTCATTTAAGGGGCGGGTAGGGTCTAACACTTTTAAAAAATCATCTATTTTTTTCAAATTTTGCATACACTTCACTTTCTACATATGAAAAACCAGACCCCAACGTTTTGCTTTTCGTTGTTCGTAGCATTGAAAGGTTTTACAGCTACAAAATGGTGGATTTTTCCGTGAAAAATCGTAGTTTTCACTTTGAGCAACCACCAAAAATTCAAAAAATCAAAAATATCAAACAGAGACGTTGGGGTCTAGAAAAACTTCTACTCTAACTACGCTGCACAGTGGTTCGAAGCAATAAAAACGTGGACATAAATCAGTAGCTGCCAAACCGTTCTTTTAATGCATACAGTTACTTTTAAGAAATTATTTACAAATATATACCGCGTAATTTTATTCTATCCCTAATTGTTCATGGCCTACTTTGACAAAAAATATAACCATGACTTTTTTTCTGAAGAGATAGAAAACTTTTTTCTTCGACAAACTTTTATATCTATTAAAAATAATTTACTTTTTCAAATATACCAAAAGTGTAGGTTGCACCGTTTCGGATATACAAAGCGTTTTTGTGGCAACCCCCTTAAAATCAATTTTTTATTCATAACTTGTTTCAAGTTTTTTTTTTTATGCATACTTTGTTTGGAATAATTGAAGATAATAAAAAATCCCATATTTTTGTTGAAGGTAGTGCATAGGTTTGTTGTTTCCTGGCAAAGTTATACAACATTTTACCATTTTTTTACCTATGATAAAACCTTACACCGAAGCGAAATATGCAACTTTATGCAGCTGATTTTTACAAAATTTATAGGAAAAGATATGCTTACTATAAATAAAAATCTAAGTGGAACTCGACGGAACTTTTTGTCTAGTCCTTTTCAAAGTTAGTTTTAGTTATTGAATTATGACAACTCCCTTAAAACTAGTTTTCTGATCATAACTTGTTTCAAGTTATTTTTTATGCATACTTTGTTTGGAATAATTGTAGAAAATATAAAATCCCATAATTTTGTAGAAGGTAATGCATAGGTTTATTCTTTTTTGAAAAAGTTATAGATCATTTTACCTATTTTTCCTAGGAAACCTTGTACCGAAGCGAAATATGCAACTTAATGCATCAAACTTTTACAATACTTATAGGAAAATATTTTGTCCTAATCCAATTTATTTTTCGATGAGAATATCCTGAGTACTATTCGTGTGACTCATTTTCACTATGGCCATGCTGAAATCATGAATGGTTAAGAAATGAAGGGCGTCACACGTCTGCTATTTCTGTAACTCACTTTTGCAGTGAGCGTAGAGATGGGCAATTCGCTCCTGAGCTATTCCAGTGAATCGAATCGTTAAAATGAGCTGATAGCTCACAGCTCTTTTTAAAAGAACCGCAGCTCACCAGTTCACCGCACTGGTAAGCAGGGATGCCAGGTTCACAGATTAATCTGTGTTTCACAGATTTTCAACCTTTGGCACAGATTTAAAACATGGCACAGATTATCACAGTTTTCTGAAAATGGTCACAGATTTACACAGATTCTGAAATCGATCACAGATTTTTGAAACTGATCACAGTTTAGCATCGAAAATTACAGAGCGTTAGGAAATAGTGAGACCTTTTTTTTTTTGCGCACACCAAAATGATTCCGATTAGTTATTATGGAAATGGGGAAACGTGTTCAGATTTTGCACAGACAGGTTCTTGGCTTGATCACAGATATTTTAAAAAATGACCTCACATCCCTGCTGGTAAGGTGGAAACAAGCTACAAGCTGAACGGAATTTCGGCTCTTTAAGAGCGAGTTATAAATGAGAAGAAATGTGTGCATGAGCTTTGGTTCGTTTTTCCAAATGTGTATTTATCCTTCTTTAACAGATTGAATGAGCCGTTGTCAATAAGACATCTTACCTCTCACTCAGTAGGCTAAGGTACATTCAGGGATGCCACTTTTGCAGATATTCTCAAATATGACATAATAATAATTCGCAAACTAGTTAGTTCGCAAAGCATTGTTCTTTGTGCATCATTGATCAATGATCAAAAAATATTTCTTTTACACTATTCATATCTTCAGCAAAAATACTTCAAATGTTTTTTTTTCTTCAAAATAAAATAGAAAAAAAAATTTTTGTGAAAAAAATTTTTTTTATTCGAAATTGGTGCTACCAATGATTTTAAAGAAGCGTCCTCAAAAATGCCTCTTCACCGACTTATTCCTCAATATTTTTCCACGAAAAAAATTACAAAATGTTGTTTGAATGATCATGCAAAACATTTGAATCAATTTTGTTGAACGATAATTCTGAAAAACAAATCGCAAAAATGATGATATTTTTCATCACCTTCTACCAGGGGAGTCGAACTTGGCGATGCTCTAAACATCCGAGTCTCTGATATGTCAAAAATTTACTAAATAATTACTGACTGACCACCAAGTCCTAAATTAAAAGTAAAATTCAAGTTTCATCGCTAAATTGTCAATCGAAATTGTCACGCTACGAACATTCATCAAACACGACTAGCGAGAAGTGACGAACTACAAGTCGCGAGGGTAGCTTTTGTAAATCAATTTAAAGTAGTCATCTTAGTTATTTTTGCTTCACTTTTTATTCCATATGTCGAAACCATAGTTTGAGAGAGATCTACAATCGCTATTCGATGCACTGACTTCAAAGATGATATGGTGCATTCGCTTAATTTTTGCGTAACAAAAGCTTTTAACATATTTACAATTTTTTTTATGAATTCATCACTGCCAAGTAATCAGTAAAATAGTGGAAAGATACATTAACAGCATAAGAGGTTTTACAATTCTACTGTCCGAAATCAAAAATTCAAAAAAAAATCGGGCAAGACGAAGTTCGACGGGGCAGCTAGTTGTCAATATAGTGGATGAGGCGCCTTTCCGCCGTTTGGACACCCCCTTTTCTCCTTGAAAATTCACCCCATGAATGATTCCTGTGCACGGGCAGGTTCGAAAATCCAAGATGGCGTCTTCCGGTTTGACGATATTCCTTAAGGCCATCGTCCAAGTACCATGCGCGCGGGTGGTTTTAGGAAATTTTCGATGGAAATTTTGAAAAATTTTACAAAACCAAAAACATACAGACCTTTGAAATACTTTTATCTATCTACAGGGTGAAAATGGCTTGAAAATTCAGAGGATTTTCCGAGTCTTATCAAAAATTGCACTGAAAAAATGACCTTTTTTTGTAATTTTTCACAATTATTTGAATTTTTTTTTAAAACCTTATGCTGGCAACAAGGATCACATTCGGAAACATTTTTGGAAAACCTTTTCACACTTTTCATGGAAAATCAACGAATTTCATATAACCGATTTGGTGGAAATTTTTGAAACTCGTGGATTTTCTATGAAAAGCGTGAAAAGGTTTTCCAAAAATGTGTCCGAATGTGATCCTTGTTGCCAGCATAAGGTTTTTTCGAAAAAAAAAAATTTCATTCCATCGAATTATTTTTTCAAATAATTGTGAAAAATTACAAAAAAAGCTTCTCCGAATTTTCCAGCCATTTTCACCCTGTAGCTATATAAAAGTATTTCAAAGGTCTGTATGTTTTTGGTTTTCCCAAATTTTTCAAAATTTCTATCGATAATTTCCTAAAACCACCCGCGCGCATGGTACTTGGACGATGGCCTTAAAAACATTAGAATGTGGGTATTTTCGGAACGGAATTGACCTCAGGTCAACAGTCAAAGAGTTCTGGAAAAGTTTTTTTCAGTATCACGCAGAGTTGTAACTGTAACTGAACACTTTAATACAATAGAATGTCTTCATTTGAACCAAAAAGTTCTATTTTTTATCAATTTATAAACTGACATAATTTAAGCCCCACCCCCCAATGAATGATTCCTGCGCACGGGCCTGATTTAGCTTCATCTAACTATAAAAAAAAAGATCTTGCAAGTGATTTTGCTCTTACTTACCTTGACCCGACAACTGCATAAAACGATTGAAGCTCTCGGTGTACTGGAAATATGCGTTTCGAAGCAGTTCATCGTTGACGGCGGTGTTCAACTGGCGGAACAGTTCTAGCGCCCGTTCCACGTCCATCTCATTCTGTTTCCGAATATGCCAGAACGACTCCTTAATCAGGGAAACTCTTGTGGTAAAATCGCGACAGGATCTGCTCCTGGCCATGGCACTGGCGAACGGTTTGGTTCGCTCATCGTAGAACAGTTCGAAAGAAACGTAATCCGGTAGTTCCGGTAAATACAGGAACGAGTTCCGAACAGCGGAAATCGATTCGTTCGTTGAACGGATTTGATCGGTTTGCGATAGCGTTTCACCGGATTCCCAACGTGTTTTGCCGAGTTGCTGTTTGATGTTCGAAAGTAAAGCCAGTAGAACCTCGATCACGTAGTGCTTCGGTTCAGGAAGTCCTTCGAATATGATGGGAACTAATTTGGCAAATTTTTCCGGGTTGATAACTCGGTAGGTCATATTCTTCGTATTTATCCATTTGTTATCGAACGGTTCAATCAGACTGAGATCGATCAACGATTTCTGGTGCTTGTCGTCGGAAATCGTTTTCACATACCACTCGAACGGAACATCGTTCAGATCACCCAACAGATCGCTGTACGTTCGAAAGAACGCGATCATTTCCTCCGAAGGTACGCTTTTCCCTAACGCCTCCAATACAATCTCCACCAAACCGTTCCTAAGAGTCGTCATTGCCGGTAGATTGATTTTGGAAGGTAGAATCGAAATGATATCTTCTCTGTTTTTCCAGTACATATTGAACACATCAATCAGATCGCGGAAGTTGTTCGATGACGGAGTTTTCAAGTTGATAATATTCAGCTGTTTCTGTAGGATCTGCCGGTCGATAACGGAACTATCCTTCACCGACACGTACGGTACGGTTTGAACGATGAAGCGAGCCGTATTGTGAGTGATAACCCGCAAACTTTCCAGCTGATCGTGACCCACGTGGCACAGGAAGTCCAGGTAACTTTGGAAAATGGTGGCAAAATTTTCCAATTCACATTCTCGTGGCAGTACATGAGCTAGTACATCATCGAGCAAACTGCACCAAACGTAGAATTCATCCGCAATGGGAAGAGAGTTCTCTGCCGGTTTATGAATTCGGAGAACCTTTTTTGTGCCTGCCACAAACTTCGTCCACACGGCTTTCTGTGCTGGGCCATTCAACAGTTTCATTTCGTACTCAAACCGTTTGCGACTGCCACTGGGACATAGAGAGAAATGTTTCAGCAATTTAAATAGGAAATAGTATTCCCGTTCGAGACATTTTGTCAAGGAAGTTTCCAACTTCCAGTTGATCTTCTTGATTGGATGCCACCCGGAGCTGTTGTTGCTAGTCAGCAGATCCACTGGTTTATGATCGGTTCTGTCACTAATCTCAACAATTAGCTCGTTCAAACTCCGGCACAGGAAGTAATAGATTGGATTGGTTTGAACCACCACACTTTTTATGTTCTTGACATTCATCGACTTGATATTGGCGATCCATCGCGCGGCAAGATCGGCAAGCGGTTTCCGGAAGATATCCTCGCTCAAAGAACCACTCAGATCCGTGAATAGTTTTACATCATTGACCGGAACAAGTAAGGTTTTCAGTTGACTAATACTTGCAATGGGATCCTGCAAGTATTTTGGAGCTTTTTCCAGAAGACTTTTTTTGTAATCCGCAAGAGACGATTTCAACATCCGGTTGATTGCGTCGAATAGGTTCTGATCGGATTCATTCGGCGATAACGATCCGAAACGGGACAGTACTCGATTCCTAGTCTGAACACGATTTTCAGCTACGTTTAAAGCGGAAGCAGATTGTCTCAAGTTGGCAGAGATCATCGAATTGTTGATTATTTCACTACACAATGCTTGGCGAGTTTGATTTCTCAGAGTCACTGTCAGAATGAAGGACAACTGGATGCAATTAATGATGGACTGATCGTCAGTTGGGGATATTTTCAACGCATCTTTGATAGCCGTGAGAAATGCGGGTCGATGACTTCTAGTCGACAAATCATCCTGCAGCACTTTCTCGATCCGAAGCTGTTGCAGTAAAACCTCCTTCGCCTGGAAGAAGTTGGTCGTCTCACGGAGCATCCTTGGAGTGACTAATCTTACTTTTGCCATAAAATTATCATCCGCCAACATCAAACTGCCTTCGTTGCACAGTTTAATCACGATACTTTCGTATCGGATCCTAGCGGAATATCCAAGCTGGTCAACTCTTCTCATGGACGAAGGAGGTTTGATTTTGATTTGTTCATTTCCGAAGGAAAATTTGCCTACTAAATTCAATGTCTTTAGTATTTCTCTTTCCGGTTCGATGCTTTGCGAATCAATCGGAATTAGAAAGACATCATTGAAGGCGATGCCACCACACGATGCCACCACACGATTGATCAAACTACTCGAAGGTTCTTCACCGTCCACTTCTGCAGATTCGTTTCCTTGCGGTGAACCGGCTGTTTGATTGTTTTCATTAGTTCCGTGATCATCAGATTCACTGCTTTCGCCATTGATCGGTTCCTTTTCCTCCGAACACTCATTTCCCTGTTCGACCAATACAAAACTCTCAGTAACTTCACCACTAAGCTCGTTGGTCACGATGGATTCGGCGATTTCAATTGCTGGAGATTCTTCCACGACGTTTTCTGCGTTCCCGTTCTGCACAAGATCGGCCTCGCCGGCTGTCAACGAACGATTCGTTGTCACGTCTTCCGGATCGTCGATGATTTCGATTGATTCGCCATCCGATATCCGGTCGGAATCGCTCTGGGTTGACTGAACTGGTAAGATTTCAAAACGTGGTGCCATTTTCAGTACGATCTGAAAGGAAATAACTCTAATTAGAAAGATCACTGTCAGTCTGAAGACTACTGTAAACCAAAACACTACTCGAACTGTTGACGTAGGACTACAGCTTATAACTAAAAATTGTTTTAAATATGTTGGCAGCAGCTCTTTTATGTTTTTTTAAGTTAATGGTTTCATTTTAAGCATTTTTCGTTCGTCCCTCTATGTCAAAAATGACTATTCCACGTCGTATTCATCAACTTTGATTCACAGTAAAAAAAAGTGTTCCTTGTGTTGGTTTATATAGACTTTCTGAATCGCGAATGATAAACGCATTTGATTTTTGTTTCCCGCTTTTTATGAACGAGAAATCAGAAACAAATTGGCTCAAGTGGCACGTGCGACTGGTTATTTGGAGGTTTGTGCCTTTCAATGACTTTTCATCATATTTCTGATAGGAAGGGAAGGATAAGATGAAAATTTTTCTTTCGAAACAAACCAATTCTTTTACCGAAACCTAGACTGGGTTTTCCTGTTTTTATAGTTTGATTCTACTTATTTAGTTTCCCAGGGCACAAGTGCTATTTAGGATTTTTTTCAACCGAAAGCTATGCTTTAAAAAATGCTCTAAAAGTTGCTTTAAAAACTGCTTCTAAAGCCCCAAGAACTTCTTCAAAAACTACTTTAAAAACTGCTCCAAAAATTGTTTCAAAAACTGTTCTAAAACTACTAAAAACTGCTCCAAAAACTGCTCGAAAACAGCTAAAAAAACATCTCTCAAAATAACTTCAAGAACTGCTTTTGTGCTCTAAAAACTACTTAAAAAACTGCTCCAAAAATTGTTCCAAAAACTGCACTGGAAACTGCTCGAAAACTACTGTGAAAACTGCTCGAAAAACTTCTCCAAAAACTACTGCTTTAAAGCTTAGCTTTAAAAAATGTTTTTAAAAAACTGCCCGAAAATTGCTATAAAAACTACACTAAAAAGAACTACAAAAACTGCTCGAAAACTAATCTAAAAACTACTTGAAAAACTGCTAAAAAATTGTGTAAAAAGCTACCCCATAAACCGCTTTAAAACTGTCGCAAAAACAAAAAAAAAACAGTTTTCTCATAAACTACTTCAAAAAACTGCCCGAAAACAGCTCCAACATCTTTAAAAACTACTTCACAAACTGCTTCAAAAACTGCTTCAAAAATTGTTTTAAAAACAGTTATTAAAACTGGTCAAAAATGGCTCTAAAAGCTGCTGACATTTGCTCGAAAACTGATAAAAATCAGCTCTAAAACTGCTTAAAAACAGTTCATATACTGCCCAAAGAACTGTTCGTAAACTGATAAAAAAATTGCTCCAAAAATACTTTAAAAAACTGCTCTAAAATCTGCTCAGAGGACTGTTGCAAAACTGCTTAAAAACTGATCCAAAACCGCTCTGTAAACTGTTAAGAACTGCTCAAAAATTGTTAGAAAACTGTTCAAAAACTACTCCAAAAACTGCTTTAAAATGGCTTTACAAACAGTCCGGAAAATGATTCAAAAACTGCTCCAAAAATTGTTTAAAAACTGCACGAAAACTGTTCTAAATACTACTCCAAGAACGGCTCAAAAAGCAGCTAAAATCTGCATCAAAATTGTTCTAAAACTGCTTAAAAACTACTCCGAATCAGGCTCTAAAAACTGCTGAAATCTGCATGAAAACTTCTAAAAAAAAAAACTGCTCGAAAACGGCTTCCAAAACTGTTCAAAACTGCTGAAAAAATTGTTTCAAAAACTGTTCTAAATACTGCTCGAAAAGTTGGTTAAAAGCGGCACTAAAAATTGCTGTGCAAACTTCTTGCAAAACTGTTCCAAATACTGCTCCAAACACGGCTCTGAAAACTTTTCACATCTTTTCGCCAACTGCTAAAAATACAGCTCGAAAACGCCTCGAAAAACTACTTCAAAATGGCTTAATAACTGTCCGGTAACTGTTCGAAAAACTGATCAAAATTTTTTTCTATAATCGCTTAAAAACTGCTCTAAAAACGGCTCTAAAGACTGCTGAAATCTGCTCGAAAACGGCTCCTAAAACTGCTCTAACTGCTTAAAAAACCGTTCGAAAGCTGATCCAAAAGCTGATCAATAACTGCT
Organism: Malaya genurostris; assembly: GCF_030247185.1. Lineage (NCBI taxonomy): Eukaryota > Metazoa > Arthropoda > Insecta > Diptera > Culicidae > Malaya > Malaya genurostris. The sequence continues at coordinate 347,133,106 of NC_080571.1, forward strand.
GCAATAATTGTTTAAAAAACTGCTCTAAAATTTACTTCAAAACTGCTAAAAAAAACATTGAAGAAAACTTCTTCAAAAACTGATTTAAAACTGCTTCAAAACTGTGTCAACAACTGCCTAAAAATTGCTCGAAAACAGCTCTAAACACTTCTCTACAAACCATTTCAAAACTGCTCCAAAAATTGTTTAACAAAAAAACTATTCTAAAACTACTAAAAACGGTTCTGAAAACTGTTCAAAGAATCGTTCAAAAATTTATAAAAAAAACTGCTCAGAAATGGCTTCAGAAATTGGTCTGTAAACGGGTTAACAAACTGCTCTGAATACTGCTCAAAAGCTGCTTCATTAACTGCTCCTAAAAGTTAAAAAAAACCGCTTCAAAACTGTTTTAAAACTGCTTAAAAATTTCTCGAAAACTTCTCTAAAAACTGCTCCAAAAATGGTTTGAAAAATTATTCCAAAAAATGGATTAAAAACTGCTTGAAAACAACTCCAAACAGTTTCCTAAAAAACTACAATAACTGTTTTAGTTCTCAAGAAATTGCTTTAAAAACTACTCGAAAATTGTTCAAAAAACTGCCCAAAAACTACTCTGAAACTACTCAAAGACTGCTCCAAAAATTGTATAAAAACTACTCCAGAACTACTCTAAAACTGCTCGAAAAAAGCTCAAAAAACATCTCTCAAAATAAATTTTCTGCTCTAAAAACTACTTAAAAAACTGCTCCAAAAATTGTTCCAAAAACTGCACTAAAAACTGCTCGAAAACTACTCTGAAAGCTGCTCGGAAAACTTCGCTTCAAAATTGTATTAAAAATTACCTCAAAACTGTTTTAAAACTGCTCCATAAACTGTTTAAAAAACTGCTCGAAAACTACTTCCAAAAACTACTTAAAAAACTGCTCCAAAAATTGCTTAAAAACTACTGGAAACAGTTCCAAAAACTTGACGAAAGATAATTTCAATAACTGCCTTAGCTCTCTAAAAACTACTTCAAAAACTGCTTCAAAAAATGTTTTTATAAAAACTGCCCGAAAACTGGTACAAAAACTACACTAAAAAGAACTCTAAAAAACTGCTCGAAAACTAATCTAAAAACTACTTAAAAATCTGCTGTGTAAAAAAACTCCATAAACTGCTTTGAAACTGTTGCAAAAACTTAAAAACAAAAAACAATTCTAGAACTGCTTAAAAAGTGCTCACAAACTACCCCAAAAATTTCTCATAAAACTACTTCCAAAAACTACTTAAAAAACTGCTCCAAAAATTGCTTAAAAACTACTGGAAACAGTTCCAAAAACTTGACGAAAGATAATTTCAATAACTGCCTTAGCTCTCTAAAAACTACTTCAAAAACTGCTTCAAAAAATGTTTTTATAAAAACTGCCCGAAAACTGGTACAAAAACTACACTAAAAAGAACTCTAAAAAACTGCTCGAAAACTAATCTAAAAACTACTTAAAAATCTGCTGTGTAAAAAAACTCCATAAACTGCTTTGAAACTGTTGCAAAAACTTAAAAACAAAAAACAATTCTAGAACTGCTTAAAAAGTGCTCACAAACTACCCCAAAAATTTCTCATAAAACTACTTCAAAAAACTGCTTCAAATACTTTTAAAAAAACAACTCCAAAAACTGCTTGAAACAGCTCCAAAAACCTTTCTAAAAACTTCAGAAACTGCTCTAGTACTACTTCAAAAATTGCTCCGAAAATTGTTTAAAAACTGCTTCTAAACTGCTCCAAAACTTTCTCAAAAAACTACTTGAAAAACTACTCCAAAAATTGTTTAAAAAACTACTCCTAAAACTGCTAAAAACTACTCCAAAAACTGTCCGAAAACAGCTCCAACATGTCCAAAAATTATTTCAAAAGCAGTTCCTAAAACTGCTCAAAAACGGCTTTAAAAGCTGCAGACATTTGTTTGAAAACTGATAAAAAAACTGCTCTAAAACTGCTTCAAAAACTGCTCCTAAACTGCTTAAAGAACTGCTTGTAAACGGATATAAAAAATGTGCTTAAAAAATTGTTTCAAAAACTGCTCAGAGAACTGCTTGAAAACTGCTCCAAAACCGTCCTGTAAACTGCTCAGCATTGTTAGAAAAACTGTTCAAAAACTACTTCAAAAACTGCTCTAAAACGGCTTAAAAACTCGAAACCGGCTTCAAAAACTTTTCTGAACATTGTTTAAAAAATGGCTCGGAAAACTGTTTTAAATACTGCACCAAGAATTTGTTAAAAACAACTCTAAAAACTGCTCTGCAAACTTCCTGTAAAACTGTTCTGAATACGGCTCCAAAAACGGCTCTAAAAACCACTTAAATCACCCGAGAACTGCTCAAAAAACTGCTCCTCGAAAACGGCTCCAAAAACTGCTTTAAAAATGCCTAAAAACTGTGCGAAAAATGGTAATCAAAAACTGCTCCAAAAATTGTATGAACAACTGTTTTCAGAAAACTGTTCTACATACTGCTGCAAAACTTGCCTAAAAACTGCTTCAAAAACTGCTCCAAAAACGGTTCTAATTACTACTGAAATCTATTCGAAAACTTCTAAAATAAAAACTGCTTCAAAACGTCCTAAACCAACTGATCAAAAACTGCTCCAAAAATTTAAAAAAAAACGCGCGGCCCCGGAATGTTTTTTTTTTTAATTTATATCGTTTAGTTTCTTTTGAAAACTTTTAAACACTTTTGGAATTGAACGTTTTAGTCTATGAGATTACGTGATACAAGAAAGATAAAAAATCTTAGCCTGTCCTATACAAAATATATGAGTATTTACTTAATTTGCTAATTAAGTTATACGCCAATTCGGAAACTCTTATTAATTGATACGGACTTTGGAATCTACTCTCATGCTTTCAAGAAACCAAAGAGACTAAAGACGCACCGAGAATTAGATAACTAGGGTAACAGAGGTATTTTGGCCCACTTTGAATAAATATACACCAAATGTTGTAATATCTTTGAAAAACCCTTCCGCAATAGGTAATTTAATGTGTTTACCTTCAAATTAATGTAACATGAGTTACTTCACATCAACTAAATCCGATAAAATCGATAAAGTTTGTTAGGTGGGCCAAAATATATGAAGTGGCCAAAATACCTCTGTTACCCTACTCAATCAGTAGGAAATCCCCTAAACGAAATACTATGGGAACTGGCCAGCACAGCACACTTTGATTGCCGAATTTCTTTCACTATGAACATTTCGAAATTACCCGAAACACGGAAGCTTGCTTGGATTAAGTTTTAACACCAACATCACTCTTTTATTCAACACAACTTCATAGCGATTTTCAGTTTTACATTACATATATTCATGATTTTATATTGTTAAACGTAAATTTATTAACAAATTCTCGTGATCTTTAAAGATACTAAACAAATAAAAGATCAAAGAAACGAATGCACCGATCACTTACCTCAACGATAATACTTTCACTTTCAATCGAATCAAAATCTAACCGGAAAACGGTCTGACACTGAATCTGACTTCGAACTCGTAATCCCGCTAGGTTATTGTTTCGACTCGAAGAAGATGTGCATAAATGTGCTAACAAATAAGCTGATGACTTATGTTTTTAAGTTGCTGGTTTGGGTAAACTATAGCGTGACATTCATTCAAGAATACGGACGGTAAGCTTATCAGTGCGAATGTGTTTGTATGCAGTTAAGTGTGAGTGTACCCGTTATGACATTTGTACCTGTTATAGGTATACTGAATCAATGTTCATACACTGATCAAAATTTGCACGTTAGCATCATGTGCAAAGTAGGCAAAACGATGAAATCCATGAAAATTCTTTTCAACTCATAAAATGAATGCCAAAAAAGAAACTAAACTTGCATTCTAGTGAATTTGCACAGGATATGGATTGATATGAAAGAGCAATAGGAATCGATCGTACCAATTTTTGGGTTTTTACGCCAGAAGAGGTTCGCTTACCCTAATTTCGCATGCACAACTATTTGTGTGGGTAAATAAAATTCAGATGGAAGAAGCACACAAAGCAAGTAGAAAGATAAACAAACGATACGATAGTTCTGCATAGATTTTGCTCTCCATGCATTGCCCTTAAAATGACTGGCTGTATAGAATTTTTATTACGATCTAAGTTTTTTTTCATTATTTTCTTCAGTGCAGATTAAAAGATGATACCTTAAACTATTATTTTCTGCAAATCGTTAGATAGAAGGGTTGCTGACAGTACCGCAATAATCGAAAGAGTAAGTAAACAAAGAGATTCTGTCATTTGCACTTAAGTCACGATGAAAATTCCATACAGAGTTTATCTTTCTGCAATAATTAACACTCATCCAAATTGATTATAATTGCTGCGTTACGTGACGATGCTTTTGGCGGCTTACATACAAGTTTTCGGCCAATTGACTGATAAGACTTTCCTAGGAAACGACACAATTTCAGCAAAATGATAACATTTTTGTTCATATCGACAAAAGATCCTAACTGCAAATGAGAGCCTCTCTTTTGATTATAACGGAGCCCATTACTTCAATTTTTCGGAAGTTTCCAATTTTAATTGCAAGCTTGTGGTTTTACCTTGTAAGGTTTTGCGAAAAGTATCGGCGTCAAATGTAAAATAAGTGTGATAAATCGTGAAAGAAAAAGCGAACGAAGAGAAACTGCCAACTGTGTCAACTCGAAAAAATTTTTTATTTCGATTTCGATTTTCCGAGGCTTTAAAATATGCTGATATTTCTTGAATGGAATATTTTTTTCTGATGCCAAATGTTCTAGAATTACATGAAACATCAAGATTTTATGCTACCTCGAAAACAATTTTTTTTTGAAAATCTTTGACTCCAAATTTTTTTTAAGTCCCAGAGTCGAAATTTTACTGAAACCACAAAATCTCGACGTACAAGTAATTCAAGGACATTTGGCATCAGAAAAAATTTTCGATTTCGGAAATTAAAAAAAGTCCCTAAGATGACACTAGATCTCGACGTTTCAGACAACTTTAAGATATTTGTGCCAAATTTTTTTTTCGGTTTCGGAAAGCTTATGTACCATACTCCAATCATCGACCAGCCCCACCTCAATGAAATGTTTGCATCAAATGAATTCAAACGTTACAAAAAATCTCTCACTTCCTTGCAAATGGTTAGCAATCGACGCATCTTTAGTTTAAGTTGGACTGCTAGGCGGAGATGGCAGTTCTACTTGAACTGCTTTAAGCACTGACGAGCCGAAGGCGAAACGCAAAGAAAGGGTGTAAGTATTATTGTATGTTATCATTAGTAAGTTACCTTAGTAATATACTAAGGAATGTAGGAAAAAGGAATTGAGAGTGTATTTTCATAAATAATATTCACAATCTATTCTTTGGGCAGGCTTCTGAATTTCTTTGAACATTACTTTATTGAGAAAATTCAAATGAAAAAATTATCGAAAATCGAAAATGTTTTTTGAGAAGCACCCTGACTTAGGATATGTAAAACCGTTCTAATATAAAAACAGTTAGAGATACACATCCAGTATCTTCGACAAAGTTACTTTAAATTGGTTTTTCTAAATTATTGTGGAAGGATGAATTGTTCTATCTCATCCAGATTTGGAAATAATTTTTTTATGCTTGGTTTGTTTTAGGACCACTATGGTCGAAAAACGCAGTTAATTAAGTACAACCGATGTGCAGAAGACTTCTAATCTCTAAGGCTAATAATAAAAACGTAAACTAGGTGGATTAAAAAAGGTTATATCTACTCGAATCAAAACGTAAAATTTTTTCTAAGCGATGTGGGTATCGAAAATCTGTTTAAAATGGAAAGAGATGTATATATTCAAAACCTGTTTTATTTTCCGTATAATAGAAAAAAGCGTTTTATAGCAACATAATACGTGTTGATGCCATCAACCAATTATACTGATAATTAAATCAGAAATGGAAATAAACCGATTTTACGCACGGAAATGTAAATCAAGATTTCCGATTGTGACTCAAAAAACCGAACACCGTGAATTAAAAAATTGGGTAACAAAACTAAAATTGGGATTATGTTTTAAATCTTTTTATCTTATCAAAAATCATTCGTCAGTTCGGGTTTACATCTCATTCAAGTCAGTCGACAAACCAAAACCGCTTACGTTCGGGACAGAAGAAACCAAGTACAGTATTGTGTAGTGAACATTAAAACGATCTCGAAATGAGTGAACCAAACGAACAAAAGCTACCGCCGGTACGAAAGAATACAATTATTGTTGACTTCAGACAGTGAAAAATTCGACCTTCGATACGAGAACTTGAAGGTCTGCTTAAGGTGAAATGTAGCGTCATAAAATGCGCGCAAAATTTTATCCGCTTCAGTTGAACGAACTGTCGCACAAAGCATACCAAGAAAAACGGACACATAGAAACTGAGGGCTGAGGACACTACCGTAAAGTGATAGGTTTTTTGCTATTTTCCCGTTTCAAATAGAATTTTCTTGGAAACGGTGCAGAATATAGAAAAACCCACCTGACAACGTCTTCGAAATTTAGTTGAGAATATTCTGTGAAATTTTCAGAATGATTCGTTAAGTTCAGCGGTCGTGTTGTATTTTTTTCTGACTGAAGAACTGGTGAAAATTTGTGACGCTCGGAAATGCACTTATTCACCTCTACTTGTTCATCGAATATCTCGGCTTTGAAGGCTTGTATCATAAATCTACCGTGATAAAGTCTAGATAATTTGGTTCAGATGCGATTAGTACATAAAAACATATATGTCATCGCGATAAAAATAAAGTCTTGTATTTTTCTGTGAAACAAAGTCAGTTTCAATGCATCCACCATTTTTTTTTCGCTTTGGTTTCTTGATAGCATTCTGAAAAAGGAGAGAGAAATAAAATTGGCTCGACAAGGCTGCCAAACACACAGAGATTCAATCTTTGTGAAATTGGAATATTTTTTCATTGTTCATTGGAATCCATGTAATATCCCATACGATAGATTTATGTGATAAAACTTCTCATCAAAATAATAAAATGTATGCTGGCAACCCGGTACAGTTTGCTCATATACGAGAGAGTACAAGAAAAATATTATGCGCAAAGGGAATTGAGCGAGGCACGTGGTCGATTTAAAACTCAACACGTGACCCTCTGTCCTCAGACCTTACTAAAAAATTTTCAACGCTATGCGGTTTTCTTTTTCTTTTTTAGACAACTTTTTTTGAATTTGAATTAATTTATACAAAAAAATAGGGGAAAAATGGCGGGTGGGTAATATTAGAGACATAACTGTATGTCGTGAATACGAAAAAAATACGCTGCCTTCACACTTTCGAATATCAGTTATTTGATCGATTGAGTGAATTTTGCACGCTTTTTGTTTTTAATTATAATAATGATAATAATAATAGTAATAAAACTAATAATAATAATATTTATTAATACTATTACTATTACTATTATTATTATTATTATTATTTTTATTATTACTAATATTATTATTATTATTATAATTATTATTATTATTATTATTATTGTTATTATTATTATTATTATTATTATTATTTAGCATAAACATACCATGTCCCGCTCACTTCAAACACTTTTTACACAAATGTGGATTTTCAGCGGTTTTAAGAAATTCTTCGCAACATTTGAATCTGTACTTTTACAATACAGATACAAAACAATACAGATGAATCTGTACATGTGGCAACCCAGTTTCGCACGGCATACACTAGGGTCTCCTTTTACGCGTTTTTTATTCGGTTTCTTTTTACGCGGCTTTTTTTTCGCGGATTTCCAATGTTACGCGGTTTTTTTGCATCAAGAAAATTTCGATTTGGGAATCCCACAATTTTTCTATATCCCAAAGTCGATTCTCACAAAAAAAAATTTTTTGGGTTGCACCAGATCTGGACGTTTCATGCATTTCTAAGATATTTGACATCGAATTTTATTTTTTTTTTAGTCTGGAGATTTATTTTTACGCGGATTTCCGGAGACCTCCGTGTATTTCCAAACGTCACTCATAGTAGTATAACGATGTGTTCTACATCAATACTTTCATTTTCGCATTGAATGAAACGTAATTGAATGTGTTAGTGACGGTGCAGACTTTGTTTACTTCCATTTTGATGAATTTGATGCTTTTGGTACGAAATAGAACAAATTCAATTAATTCTTAATGATGATCTGTAGCACTGAAAAGTGTTTTGAATTGTCACGACCAACAAGATCTGCATTTAGATCCGAGATGGTTCTTGGTACACTGATGACTTCAGCTGGCTAGACTTCTGGTGTAGTAACGCTGTGTGCTCGGCTTAGCCCGATGTTACTCTTGTGTGTTGCTCACAAAATGATAGAAAAAGTGAAATATTCAGCTTTCATATCGCTGGAGCAGCACATATTTTGTTCTCTTCCTCAGAACGCGTTGCGATTGGCTGGTGCTGGAATGGATCAAATCAGACAGTCAATGTTGTTGCAATATACGTTCAAGTTGAAAAATTTCGATTCTATTGGTAGTTAGATTTTATAAAGTATATAAAGACTAGTTTTTCGAAGTTGTTAATAACCAGGGGATTCAGTACCTCACATCTTATTAGCAGTCGCGATGAAAGCTCCCAAAATCGATCTTTCAATGGAATAACTCCCGCCAAAACTTCAAGACTCAATGTATGTGTCGAATGCATGCAGCCTAAGGCAATTCGCAAACAACGATACTGAATTCGCTCCAGTTTGATAATATGAGAGTTTGCAGCGGAACGAAAGCAAACGCATCCGTATTCCATCACTGAAAGTATCGTTGTCTGATACAATTTTATTAGATCTTCCGGATGAGCACCCCACCAAGATCCTGTTATTGTTCGAAGAAAATTTACTCTTTGTTGGCATTTTGTAATCAGAAACCTTATGTGTCCTCCCCACGTGCATTTGGAATCAAACCACACCCCGAGGTATTTGAAAGTCAAAACCTGTGCGATCATTCTTCCCATCATATGAAGCTGAAGCTGCGCGGGATCATGCTTTCTTGAAAAGACGACCAGCTCTGTTTTCTCCGCAGATAATTCGATACCCAGATGAACAGCCCAAACGGACAAAATTGAGTATCTGACAACAAACTTTCGGTTCGACCCAAGTGTCGAGACGTCGAAGAATAATTTTTTCGAACAATTTTCTGATGCAGGACAACACTGCAATGGGTCTATATGAGTTGTGATTGGAAGCTGGCTTCGATAACTTTTGTCTTGCCTCCAGTCAGGTGGGACAATATTTTGCAATATTAAATAGAAACTTGTTGAACAATTCCAACAAACGTTTTTTGTGCAAAGTCGGGCAGGTTCTTCACCAAGTTGAATTTAATTCTGTCCTACCCAGGAGCGTTATTGTTACAAGACATGAGTGCTATGGAAAATTCCATCATTGAAAAGGGGCTATCAATGGAACCATCACTATGTGGTGGTATTTGGAACTGTTAAGAATTTGGAGTGATATATATATATATATATATATATATATATATATATATATATATATATATATATATATATATATATATATATATATATATATATATATATATACATATATATATATGTAAGTCACTGCATTATTTTTAGACTGCAAAAAAAAAGACCGGACTTGAGTTAAGCAGTGAATTGTCGCGTCACTTATGAAATTGACATTTTCTAGTAACTACAAATATGGAGTTGTAATTATACTTCAGTGATTTCGATTGTTGAAAAAAAAAGTAAAACTGTTAAGTTTTGTTTTTTTTTATACAGATAATGTGGCATAAATACAATCAAATATTCTACTTGATAAACTTGCCCAAGTATTTCATCGTCATTTCATGGTCCTCATTCTTTTCGGCAATTTCCTTCAGAATTAGTTTGGTCTCGTTCGAAGCCAGTTCAACCCTAGCTTTGCTGAGCTCATGGTAGTTCATATTTGCGACCCTATCAAGAGGGCTGGACCTCAGATGAGCTTGGCAGAGGATCAACTCGTAGCTTCCTCGGTTATCTTTGCGAGCTGTACGACCTTTGATTTGTGTTTCTTCCTTAATATCCCGCGAAAAAAACGTTTGAACCACGTGCATCCCTCTTTGCTTTTCGATCGAAACACTGGATTTATAGTCGATGCCTCGTCCCATGCCACGAGTTGTCAGAGTGATTGTTTTAGCAACACCAGCCTCTTCGATAAGCCGCTCCTTTTCGGCTGCATCCGTTTTTTCCTTCAACACATTTAGGCGATCGAATTTGTCGGAATATTGGTTACGGAACTGATCCAGTATTTCCTCTTTCTTAAAAACTACCAGAATTGATCGTTGATTTCCAATTATGGCATTGGCCCGACTGAATATTGCCTGCCACCAATCCGATTCGCTTGCCAATACCAGAAAGTTGTCCGACGAATCGAACTTCAAATTCGAACTCCCGAAGAAACTTGGCATTGCCGAAGATTCTTGAATGTTGTACACATCCTTGATGGCTGTCTGTTCATGTGCATTAAGCCCGGTTATCGTTCCGGAGACACCCAAAATAAGCGGGAACCGTTTTGGAAGCATCGAGTAGGAAATGACACCACAGTCCAGATTTAAATAACCGTAGTTGATATACTTGCTTACATTAACGACGAAATTCGTCTTTTGAAGGCGGAAATAGTTGAAGATGTTGTAATAACTGTTGATGACAAAGCGCTCGAATTTTTCTCCGTATTTTGAACAGATGACTCCATCGTCATCGAGCTTATCATTCTGGTGGTCGGTTGGATTTGTAGTTACCTGAATGGCACATTTAATCATTTCATCGAGACGCTCATGATACAGGAGTGTAGTGGTGTATTCTTTTTCAACAAGTTTATTATTATCGTAAACCAGCAAATGAAACGAATCCTCCCGGTTCAGGAAATTTTGAAACTCCTCGCCAATGTCGGATGGTTTGATTTCAAGAATGGTTTCTCTGATACGATACAATGTGTTTCTGGGATTTTTAACGAGCATACTCCAAATTTTTTCTTGTACAAAACCCAAACCCAACAGCTGCAATCGGACGGTAGGACAATACTCACCACCGACGAACTGTTTGCTGAAAAACACGTCCACTTCATCGATCAGTAAAATTTGCGCCTGAGTGTCTCCCTGATTGATTTTCGTGGAACTGGCAGGTGCAACACCTTGCAACACTAAATCTTCAATCCATTCTCTCAGTCCCGTTCGTCTTTCCCCATCAATTTCAGGGGAAATAATCGCGTTTGCCATTCCTTCAAAGGTTTGGTAGGTGATATCCTGGCTTACGTTCAACATTTCGAAGAATGCTTTAAATTCAGACTTATCTCTGCTCACCAGATAGCGATTGTAGCAAACGATATGAGGCTTATGACCGGTCAGGGCAAAAAGAGCAGCCAGCAATCCTAGCACTAAGGACTTCCCCTGTCCGGTCAGAACCTCTGCCAGATGTTTCGCTACACCGTGCTCCGTTCGATCCACGCTCACCAGCCGCAGGATGCAGAGGATCTGAATGCAGTGGGGGGTCAGATATTTCCCGGTGCTGGCGACATCCTTCGACGCCATGAACGACCAGAGAGCTGCTAGTCCCGCTAGGATTTCCGGTAGTTTTTCGGTTTTGAAAGTGGACGTCCAGCTTCCAAACAATACGGAAGACGACAGCTCTAAAATCCGGTCTGCGAGGTCAGATACAGTCGATTTATCTGAAAGAAAGAAAGAAAAAGAGAATTGCAACTTTAGATGTCTCCTGAATGAAACAGCTACATAAATATAATGTATGGACTTTCGTAGAGATCGCTGAAATCGTTTGGCGCGCAACGAGTGTTTTTTTTTTTGTTTTGTTTGTTTTATTTGTGCAGAGATTCCCCATGCCTACTTAATCCATGGCGGCCGCCAATTCGGACTACATAAACCGAATTTCGGAAGAAAAAAAATTAATGTTTCCTCAAATTCCTACTATGAAGAATTCTGCATATAGCGCCTTATAGAACGATTAATTTAATATAGGGTCGCAACAATCTAATATGCACGATTTTGAAAACCTTTTTGTTGGACTTCGTGCAGAGGAACGTTCTGATTTCTGCTCAACTCGGACAGAAATATACCCATCTCTTGTTTGCTCGTGCTTTCAGTTAGATGACTTTGAAGACTAAAATACAAAACTTTATTAGTCTTGAGAGAGGCCATGTATTCAGCATTACAGATTTACATATTTCAAACAAACGCTGCAAAGATGAGGGGTTTCGGTCTTTTGAATTTCACGAACTATTCCAATAATTCTCATATAGAAAGGCTTAAAAATCGCAGTGAGAATCGACCCAAGTCACAAATACCAATCCACAGTGGTTTGAATCGACAAAAACGTGAACTTAATTCTCTAGCTGCTAAACCGTTGATCCAATATACATAGTTCCTTTGGAGAACTCATTCACAAAAATATAGCTCGTGATTTGATCACAATAAAAAATGTGCAAAGCCTACTACGATAAAAGCTCATTTCAACAACCAACTTGTGTATCTGAAAGTAAGCCATTAGTCTCGACCCAGTTGTCTAGACGAAACAGAATCATTTTTTCGAACAATTTCCGGATACAGGAAAGCATAGCAATCGGCCGATACGAATTTTGATCGGAGGCTGGTTTCCCTGGTTTTTAAATGGCGATAACGCTTACTTGTCCCCAGTCATGTGGGACAATATTATTCTCAAGAAGCTTATTGAATAAATTCAATAAACGTCTTTTGGCAGAGCCAGGCAAATTTTTCAACAAGTTGAATTTGATTTTGTCTAACCCCGGAGCTTTATTGTTACACGATAAAAGCGCAAGTGAGAACTCGACCATCGAAAAAGGTGTTTCGTTTCTGTTTGTTAAGGCGACACGCATGATCGTCTGTTCCGGAACAGAGTCAGGACACACTTTTTTAGCGAAATCGAATATCCAGCGGTTAGAATATTCCTCGCTTTCGTTCGTGGTGTTTTTGTTGCGCATGCGTCGGCCTGTGTTCCAAAGTGTGCTCATTGATGTTTCTCTCGATAATCCGTCTACGAATCGACGCCAGTAACCGCTTTTCTTCGCTGGTGTTCATTCGAAACTTTCTTCTTCTAACATTTCTCGCAGACATCGAGATCGTGTGGAAAGATTAGGAATAAAAGCGTTATAATATGTGGCTTTCCCTAAAAACAGGTGCATTTCGTCTGGATTCGATGGTCGAGGAGCGTCTCGTATTGCTTCAATGTGTTGGTCTGATTTGTGCAATCCATTTGCATGGATCTTATGGCCCAGGCATTCGAGAGCCGGGGTGGCGAAAACACATTTCGAATTCAGTAATTTTTCAGCCTATCGAAAACTGCTGTCAGTGCAATAAGCAAATTTTCAAAACTATCTGCAAAGCCTATGATGTCGTCATAGAAATTAATAACATTAGGCAATCCTTTTAACACAGATTCCATCCAATCAGAGCGTTGCCAGATTGCTGGTATGTTTGCTGCGCCATACACGTTCATTCAATGTTACTCTCGAGTGAGCAATTTTGTACTCACTTTTGCTTATTTAGTCCATGCGTCAAAACGTGAGTAATATTGATTTGGAAGAATGAGTAACTTCGACTCAGTTTCTAAATCGACAACAAGTTTTACTAACAGAGGTTTGAAAACGTTGTGTAAAAATTTACGTTCACTGAACTTTTCCCTTTGTCGGTAGCGGTACCAGATTAAAAGGGCACATTAACAAAATGCTGCAGGGTGAAGACGATAAGAAAGTGTTCAGTCATATAGCATTTATTTTTTCTATATAAGAAATACATCAGAGCATTTCTACCAATGCTGTACAAAATGCCAGTACGTGGGAAACGTAGGAAGGCAGACGGATCCTTACCAATGACCGATGAACAAGTAGCGGCTTCCTTCATTCGTTGGATAGAAGTAAGTCAGTATTTGTTTAAAGCAAGGAATTCCTTATTCGAATCCCTTATTCAATTCGAATATTTACTCACTCGAGCTACTTTTACCATTTGTAGCACTGAGTAAATGTTACTCAGAATTTGACAAATACCATATTTACTCAAAAAACAAAAAAAAATGATGCCTAAACTATTCATAGCTTCTCACAAAAACGTTCCATCAAATGAGCATAAAAATCAAAATCGCCATATTTCTTGAATATATTCCTGATTCTGTAAATATATTCGACCTAGAAAGTAATTTGAAATGTATGTGTGAAATTAGTTTTGAAGATTAATAACCTTTTTGTGTTCATTTATATGTAAGTTTTTTTGATCCGGAGAGGTGAATAACCATAGGGTAAAGCCTCATAATTCTGGAATTTCAGAATCGGAAGTTGGATCTGAATGAAATTCAATTCATAATAAGTTTGTTTTCTGTCAACAAAGAGGTCAAGATCTCAGAGATGGCTGGACCGATTTTGATCAAACTAGTCGCAAATGAAAGGTCTCCCCGTCACCCTGAACGCTATTGAATGGTTTTGAGATAGGATGTTTACTTTTTGAGTTATACGAAGTTTTATGTCAAAAAACTTTTTCCCCTATTCCAGCAGTAGAAGTTTTGAGCGCTGTCTGACAAAGAAATGCTTGGGAGCAACATAAAACACATTTTTTATACTGTTACATACATTTGTTTCTAAATACCCAAAAGACTGTGTACAGAATCCTATTTCATAACATTTTGCCTCGGACCAATTTTAGCACGGATCGTTTTTGACAACATAATCGTTCGAATATGCCATATGAAAACCAGATGATGACAGAATTTTTGAGTTGAGAGCAATTCCATAATTATATTGATTTAAACTACTTACAGCAATAAATGCTGGAAGAACATAACACCCTCATTCAGTAATAGCCGTTCAACCGAGAAGGTTGTGTATAGAAGCGTACAGTTTAATAACGCTGGTTGGTTTACACGCGTTAAATACGACAACGGTTGAACTACAGGTAGAGACCTGTTGGCAGCAGCCGTTAAAACGTAAAATCGTGCTGCATAAGAGAGCCCTAGTGCTGGGCCAAGCTGGTGAAGGAAACAACAAAGGGCGTTTCCCAAACTCTACCCAGGCCGCAATATACAGCCACAAGTGCTGAGCAGGAGAGTGCAAAGGCACATTGAAGAAGAAGAGTGCAAAGGCACACAGAAGCAGGAGAGTGCAAAAGCACACCGGTGCGAAGGCACTTCGGTGCAGAAGCATATCGGTGCGGAGCACAAGGAAGAAGGAGACAAGACAACTCGGTCTTTCCACTGCCATACAACACGCAGGTATACACCGGTGACCTGCGCTGGTTACAGCTGGCGAAGACGAAAATAAATCGGAGTTCGAGTGGTGCTGGATGTCAGGTAGCAGTAGCATCACATCATATTCTATCGCTACAGTGAGCTTCAGCATTGTATCAACGTCCAGATACATCCAACAAGAACATCTAGAGCAACGAGGATCTACACGGCAGTGCAACGGAGATAGACAACAATTTCAAGGTAGAAGTTTTTTCTTTTCCTTTTGATTGAGTACTGTGTAGTGTTGGTTTCAAATTTTATTTTAAAGTTTGGTTAAAAATTTTAATGTAATGGATGAATCCATGGACGTAAATCCTAGCATGAATCCTATACCCCCACGAACGAAAAAATATCAGGAGAGCTCTTCTGGGCCTTGGATAGTCTTTTTTAGACGTATATCAAAGCCATTAAACATTTACCAAATTTCTAAAGGTTTGACATCACGATACTCTTCAATCAAAGAGATCATAAAAGTAAATAACGATAAAATTCGTGTTGTGGTAAATAATTTGAAACACGCGAATGATATTGTCTCTTCGGAACATTTCATTAAAGAGTATAAAGTTTACATACCCTCCAAAGATGTCGAAATTGATGGTGTTGTTACCGAAGCGAGTCTTTCGGTAGATGATTTACTCAAGCATGGTGTTGGTCGTTTCAAGAACTCTATGCTTGAGGGTGTGAAAATACTGGAGTGCAAACAACTGTACTCAGTAGTTTATGAAGAGGGAAAAAAAGTTTATCGCCCATCAGACTCGTTTCGAGTGACATTTGCCGGATCTGCGTTGCCGTCCCATGTCTATGTCGATAAAATTCGCCTCCCTGTTCGGCTTTTTGTTCCAAATGTAATGAATTGTACGAACTGCAAAAAATTCGGACACACAGCTACTTACTGTAGTAATAAACCAAAATGTATTAAGTGTGAAGGGCCTCATAAAGATAATGATTGCAACAAGGAAATTGAAAAATGTATTTATTGTGGGAATAGTCCTCATGATGATATTTCAGTATGCACTGCATTTAAAGTGCACAAAGACAAAATTAAGCTTTCTTTAAAAGCACGGTCTAAGCGCACATATGCAGAAATGCTTAAAACGGTCATTGATGTCCCTCCTTTGGAAACCGAAAACGGGTTTTCAAATCTAGAGGAACCAGAGGACTCTGACTCTGACGAAAATAGTGAAGGTAATTCGTTTATCACTACCCAAGGGTCAGTTAAGAGAAAGAAGTCTTCCTCCAAATTACCAAAAAAGACACCTAAAATTTCATCTTCAAAAAAAGATCCCCGTGTTAAACAAAAAAAGTCAAAACCAAAGACTGTGCCTCCTGGTTTGTCAAATTCACAAACCAATCCAGGATCTAGTACAGAAAAAGATAATAATCCAGTGGGCTCCATTTCACAGCCACCAACAGGATTACTGAAGTTTTCGGAAATTGTTGAATGGATTTTCTCAGCATTCAATATATCTGAACCCTTAAAGACCCTCATAATGGCATTCCTTCCAATAGCTAGAACCTTTTTGAAGCAGTTATCAGCTCAATGGCCAATTGTCTCAGGTTTTGTATCTTTTGATGGATAATTTATCACCCGTCGCAAATGATACAATCACTGTCCTGCAGTGGAATTGTCGAAGCATCATGCCAAAACTTGATTCATTTAAAATTTTATTGCATAGTCAAAAATGTGATGTATTTGCTTTATGCGAAACATGGCTTACTTCAAACATAGCTTTAAATTTCAATGATTTTAACATTATACGTCTCGATAGAGACTCTCCGTATGGTGGAGTGCTTTTGGGAATTAAGAAATGCTGTTCCTTTTATAGATTAAACATCCCTTCAACTTCTAGTATAGAAGTTGTTGCTTGCCAAATAAACATTAAAGGCAAAGATATTTGCATAGCTTCGGTTTATATTCCTCCAAAAGCACAAGTTGGACAGCAACAGCTTAATGAAATGGTTGAAGCCCTTCCTGCACCACGATTGATTCTGGGGGATTTAAATTCGCACGGAATGATGTGGGGTTCCGTTTACAATGATAGCAGATCATCTTTAATACAAAACACTTGTGACAATTTTAGCATGACGGTATTAAATATGGGTAGCATGACACGGATCCCAAGACCTCCGGCACGCCCAAGTGCATTAGATCTATCTCTTTGCTCAACATCAATTCGACTAGATTGCACCTGGAAAATACTGCCTGATTTACACGGTAGCGATCATTTACCAATCATCATCTCAATTAGCAGTAGCAATTGCATTGCTACTTCAGCTAGTATTCCATATGATTTGACAAAAAATATCGACTGGATTAAATACCAAAGTAGTATCTCTAGTATTTTGAATTCAATGGAAGAGCTCCCTCCACTTGAAGAATATGACTTCCTCATTTGTTCGATTCTGGAGGCAGCAGAACAATCCCAAACTAAACGCTTTCCTGGGCCAACGACTAACAGAAGGCCTCCCAACCCCTGGTGGGACAAAGAGTGCTCAGAGGCTAAACTCGCAAAACAAAATGCTTGCAAGACGTTTCTAAAACGGGGAGGAGGAACTCCTCAGAATTTTGAAAAACTTATGATTTTAGAAACCAAGTACAAGAGCATACTTCGAGCCAAAAAATGTAGCTATTGGAGACATTTTGTCGAAGGTTTGTCAAGAGATACCTCAATGAGCACTCTTTGGAACACAGCCAGACGAATGAGGAATCGTAACGTGGGCAATGAGAGTGATGAATACTCGAACCGATGGATATTTGACTTTGCTAGGAAAGTTTGCCCAGATTCTGTTCCTACGCAGAGCATTATACGGGAATCTCCTCCAAATAATGGTTTTATTAATAACCCATTTTCAATGATGGAATTTTCTATAGCACTCTTGTCTTGTAACAATAACGCTCCAGGGTTGGACAGAATTAAATTCAACTTGGTGAAGAATCTGCCCAACCTCGCAAAAAGACGTTTGTTGGAATTGTTCAACAAGTTTCTTGAGCAAAATATGGTTCCACCTGACTGGAGACAAGTGAAAGTTATCGCCATTCAAAAACCGGGGAAACCAGCTTCCAATCACAACTCATATAGACCCATTGCGATGTTGTCCTGCAACAGAAAATTGTTCGAAAAAATTATTCTACGACGTCTCGACACTTGGGTCGAGACGAACGGTTTGTTGTCAGATACTCAGTTTGGCTTCCGTAGAAATAAAGGGACGAATGATTGCCTTGCATTACTTTCGTCTGACATCCAAATTGCCTTCGCTCAAAAGCAACAAATGGCATCTGTATTTTTAGACATTAAAAGAGCATTTGATTCAGTTTCCATTGATGTTCTTTCAGACAAGCTTCACCAAAATGGACTCCCAGCGGTTATAAATAATTATTTGCACAACCTTTTGTCAGAGAAACGCATGCATTTTTCACATGGCGATTTGGCAACACTCAGAAATAGTTACATGGGTCTCCCGCAAGGCTCATGCCTCAGTCCGCTCCTCTATAATTTTTACGTGAATGACATTGACAGCTGTCTAGTAACCCCATGTACACTAAGACAATTGGCAGATGATGGCGTGGTTTCAGTTACTGGACCCAAAGCTATTGATCTGCATAAACCATTGCAAGATACCTTAGATAACTTGTTCGATTGGGCTGTTCATCTTGGTATCGAATTCTCTGCGGAGAAAACAGAGTTAGTCGTCTTTTCAAGAAAGCATGATCCCGCGCAGCTTCAGCTCCATATGATGGGAAGAATGATCCAACAGGTTTTAACTTTTAAATACCTCGGGGTGTGGTTCGATTCCAAATGCACGTGGGGAGGACACATTAGGTTTCTGATAACAAAATGCCAACAAAGAGTAAATTTTCTTCGAACAATAACAGGATCTTGGTGGGGTGCTCATCCGGAAGATCTAATAAAATTGTATCAGACAACGATACTTTCAGTGATGGAATATGGATGCGTTTGCTTTCGTTCCGCTGCAAACTCTAATATTATCAAACTGGAGCGAATTCAGTATCGTTGTTTGCGAATTGCTTTAGGGTGCATGCACTCGACACATACAATGAGTCTTGAAGTTCTGGCGGGAGTTCTTCCATTAAAAGATCGATTTTGGGAGCTTTCATCACGCCTGCTAATAAGATGTGAGGTGCTGAATCCCATGGTAATTAATAATTTCGAACGACTAGTCGAGCTTCGATCTCAAACAAAATTCATGACAGTATATTTTAACCATATGTCACAGGAAATCAACCCTTCAAGATATATTCCTATCCGTGTCAGCCTCCTAAATGTCCCTGACTCAACTTTATTTTTCGATACATCCATGCAGCGCGAAGTGCGTGGAATCCCGGATCATCTACGTTCGACGGAAATCCCAAAAATATTTTCAAGTAAGTTCAGGCATATTGACTCTGAGAAAATGTTTTACACGGACGGATCGCGAATTGAAGAAGCGACAGGGTTTGGTATGTTCAACAATAATGTTTCGGCCTCATTTAGGCTTCAAGAACCTGCATCTGTTTATATAGCAGAGTTAGCAGCAGTTCATTATAGTTTGAGTGTAATCGTCACATTATCTCCAAACCATTATTTCCTCTTCACAGATAGTCTGAGTGCAATTGAAGCCATTCGCTCAAACATGACTGGCAAGACTGAACCGTTTTTCCTGGGCAAAATAAAACAGTGCCTGAACGACATATTGAACAATAATGATCTAATCACTATAGTCTGGGTCCCGGCTCATTGCTCCATTCCTGGCAATGAAAGAGCCGATATTTTAGCCAAACGTGGTGCTATTGAGGGTGAAATTTATGAGAGACCAATTGCTTTCAACGAATTCTATAGCTCGTCTCGCCAAAGAACACTTGCCAGCTGGCAAGCTTCTTGGGATAAAGATGATCTGGGTCGGTGGATGCACTCAATTATTCCGAAAATATCGACAAAGGCATGGTTCAGGGGACTGGATGTGAGTAGAGATTTCATTCGTGTGATGTCCAGACTCATGTCCAATCACTACACGTTAGATGCACATCTCCTTCGAATTGGGCTCTCCGAGACTAATCATTGTGCTTGTGGCGAAGGTTATCGAGATATTGATCATGTCGTTTGGACATGCGTGGAGTATCGTGATGTCAGATCTCAACTAATAAATTCTTTGCGTACCCAAGGTAGACTATCCAATATCCCAGTTCGAGACATTCTTGCTTGTCGTGACCTTTCATACATGAAACTTATTTATCATTTCATAAAGAAAACTGGAGTTTCAATTTAATAAAGGCCCCTTTCAAGACTTAGTTCTGATCCCAGCTGCGTCCATGAGTTCAACCAATAGCTAAATTAGAATAAAAATAATGTAATGATACAAACAAACTCGAAACAGTTTATGAAATTATTAACAAAATGTCTGAAAATAACAGCTTATTTTATAATTTATGGAAGTTAATCGTTTGGTTCAAATAATATTTCCGAGTAGATTTCATAATTAATGACGAGTTACCTAAGATGATATTTAAGTAATAAGAGAATATGTTTTAATAAATGCAAAACGTTGTGACTATGTTAGAATTAAATTAGGATAAGAATATTATGTAAAAGTGATGCTACGGCGAAGAAAAACTTATGTAAACTGCCTTAAGAAATAAACGTATTTATGAAAAAAAAAAAAACATAACACCCATATACCATTCGAATCAGTTCGTCGAGATCAGCAAATGCGTTCGTGACAAATAATTTCACTCAATTTTTTTCGGAAATGACTCAACCGTTTTCTACAAACTCAGATTCATATGAAAAGTCGTATGCTCCCAAACAAGGTTCCTGAATTCTGTTTGGTTTCGACTTCTGGTTTCTGAACTACAGGATGATATGTGAAACGAAATAAAAATTGTGTAACTCAATTTTCGCGTAGATGGTTGAACCGATCTAAGATTCAAATGAAATCTAATATTTAAATGAAAAGTTTTAAGATTCTATAAAACATCTTGTTTTTCAGTCAGATCCAACTTCCGGTTTCGGAGATACAGGGTGATTAGTATAAAAATGTCTATTTCACATAAACTAATCAGGTTTATCGGGTTAGCAGATTTGGATAGTCGATAACCAAATAAACTTATTTCATTTTTGGTTGTATTGGCACCCAAAAAATTAATTCTCACTACGATTCCTCGAAGAAGTCTACATTGATTTTCAAACTTTACAGCTACTCAGGTGAATTTGTCTCACTTCGGCTACACCGAATTTCGAATTCCGGTTCCAGTGTCGAATCGTTTCTCAAAGCTCAATCGTTTTCTCAAAAAAGCCAAATCGAATTTCAGAAACAAAAGTTCAAATTATAATAAATCCCATTTTATCCAATTCTGACTTCCGATTCTGGAATTGTAGGATGATGAATTTTGTAAATTCAAAGCGATATATGTTGGAATCACCCTAGATTTAAGCTCGATGAATTGTACTAAATTGATAGTAGATATGTCTATCCTATGTCTACTCATTGGAATAATCTCAATAACACGATCTCTCTTATCACTATCTCACGATAGCGAACGAACCCAATTTCGGATAGGCCCTTTGCCGATTCCTTTATACTGAATTCCCATATAAACCTATGTGTTAACGAGTATCAGATCAGTTACAATAAACTTGCTATGAAGTGAACACCGCGTTATACTTATATCGACATTCGGGTCAATAAACTGTTGCACCAAATTCGTAGAATTCTAATCGAATCACATTCCCTCAGTTTCCAAGTTCGCCGTTCTAAGATGACAATCCCGAATAGCTTTAAAGTTGGGCTCAAAAATATTGCAATTTATTCGTCATATGGCCATACGAATCGGTTTGGGTTATGCTGGTTCCTGAATACCGGCTCTGGAAGTACCTTAAATTACCCTAAACTCTAAAGTTTCCATTACTTCGACATATCATGGAATGTTTAATCCATTGTTACACTTTTAGATTCATTTTCGATCCGATTTGCAGTTTCGACATTACAGAGTAATGATTGATTTAAATCTCAAATTGCCACTTAAAACGACGGACATTAGAATAATGTCATGAAAACTGAAACACCGAAGATTATTCATGCAAACAACACATGCGGATTGATAAAAAAAGGAATCATCTCACTGCTAGGTGGATTAAGCACGTTTTTTAATAAAATTCTGGTTCTGTTTTGATCATAAGGTAATGCTAGGGCAGGATATTTCTGGTATATTTTTTGAATGGTTCTCATATTGTAGATGCCTATGAGGAGACTAGATTCATAACTTTTAGTTCCGATGAATATTAATTTAAAGAACATTGCTTTTAGTGTTTCTAGGATATATACACAGTGTAAACTGCCAAGAAACAAATTAATCGTTTTGAAAATGGGCTCAAATGCAACATTTCTGCTATAAAATGTTTAAAGTATATTT
The DNA here is from genome assembly GCF_030247185.1 of Malaya genurostris. Lineage (NCBI taxonomy): Eukaryota > Metazoa > Arthropoda > Insecta > Diptera > Culicidae > Malaya > Malaya genurostris. The sequence goes on from NC_080571.1 coordinate 347,155,754, forward strand.
GAAATGTGATCAAATTTGGTCTTGGAATGCAAACATTATGTTTAAAATGATTTCTGTAAACCTACACTTTAAAAATAAACCGTAAACATTGCCTATATGACTTTACTTCGCGTCTTGTAGCTCACCGCGAGGCAAGGTCTTCTTTCTCGTACAATACTAACGAGAGCGAACCCTTCATTTCACTACATTGTCATGGATTGCTTAGTTCATGTGTTAACTGAGACTGAGAGCACAGACAATTTACTTGGCAAGGGGAATTGGTCTGCTCAGTAGCATATACTCTCACGCATCCAGTTTCTCTCTAATATAGGTCTCTCATTCAGCTATGTCAAGCAAAGTGTTCACAGTAGATGTTTTCTGTTGCTTCGTTCGTTTGATAATTCACAATACAAGCCCTGGAGTGTAGTATGTACTGGTATGTTACCTATTCGCAATCAGCGTGTATGAAAAGCTGCCCTTCCTAGCAACACTGTACCCAGGAAGTGGTACCTACGTGTAAGTCAGAGAGATTCTTCTGAGAAAATTATTTAATTTGACGAGAATCGATACATTTTGAAGATTATAATTACTTTTTGCGCAACTTAGATATGATTATAAGGGTATTCGTGTGGGGTGGGTATTTACAGATGTTTTAAATATTCCTAACAGAAGCGTTTAAATATAATACTGACCCAATTTGTCGAGAATACCTTGGTAATTGTGATTATTGTGAGATCTGAGATGGGACACTGATCATTCGCAATCTGAACATGAACGGAGTATTGTTCAATCGGGTTGTCGTCTACGTTGTGTTCAGAGATGCCAGATCTGCAGATTTGTCTGTAAATCTGCATAGTGCTGCAGACATTTTTAGTTGTGCAGACTTTTAAGAATCGAGTTTTTTGCAGACTTTCGACAAAATTTATACAGTTTAAAAAATGGCCGCGTCCTTTTTTTTCTCGCCAAGTCAGTTTAGTATATCATACTTTATAAAGAAATTGCTGCCAGCAAGACGTACTTTCTTACTGCAGATTATTTTGGATATACAGATTTTTGCAACCCTGTATGAAGATATTTGAAATTTTTACCTGACATCTCTGGTTGTGTTTCATTGCAATCAGAGTAACAATGGGAGGACAATTTCTAGAATTTTTCCGGCCTTGCCTTCACGAAACATTCCCGAGCAACGCCGGGTAAATCAGCTAGTTTTCTATAATATGGAGAAACAATTAATTTGCTGCGTTAAATACAGCAATAGATATTCGCTTTTAAGTTCTACCCATTCTTGTACAGGGTAACTTTTGAAAGACACCCCATAATAAAGTAAGTCGCATTCACGACAAAACTCGAGATAACATGAAATCTCGTCGTTTTACGTAATTCTAAGCCTTATGGCATTAAAAAAAATTCGATTTCGGAAAACTCAAAAAATTTTTAAGTGCCAGAAAATCGGTTTAAAAAAAATGGAGACATAAGAGGAACCGTATTATTATAATTCGATGAAAACATTTCACAAGGACACATAAACTAATGTGATTTCCTTAACAATCCCCTAGATTTCACGATTACTTACAAAATATTCGTGTAGAATAAAAGACAATATTTCAATTTTTCCAACAATACCAGATATGTAGCGAATATTTTATGTAGAACTCAGAAATAGTCGAAAGAGAACGTAAACAAAGATAATCTGTCAATGGCTTTTAGGCCCATTGTGTTTCGTTCTTTTATTTACCCCTTCAATCATTTTAAGGAGACACCAATAAGAAACCAGATGCCAAAGGACAGAAAGTAAAGTTCAAGACAAAAACAAGAAGTCAGATGCACAAATCCTGTACATATCTTGAAACGGATTCTTTTATGTATGGACATTGCTTGACTTTATATGATAGCTATATTAAAAAAAAATTTCTGGCGAACTCACCTTCCCCGTTGGGCATAAACTGCTGGAAATGAACGACGTACCGATCGTAAGCTTTCTTCAATAGATCGCGATTGGGGGCGTCATTCCGCTCGTAGAACAGCTCCAATGCCCGATCCAGGCCGATTTCGTTCTGCTTGCGAATGTGCCAAAACGATTCCTTGATCAAACCGATTCTCTTGATGAATTCCCGGTAGTTTCTACTTTCGGCCATAGCGCTCTCGAAGGGCTTAACCCGTTCATTGTAGAACCGCTCAAATGAAACGTAGTCCGGCTGCTCCGGCAGGTACACAAAGGAGGTCCGAACGGCCGAAATCAACTCGTTCGCGGCACGAATCTGCTCGATTTCCGATAGTCGTATGTCGCATTTCCATTTAATTTTTTTCAGCATCTCTTGGATGCACCTAAAGCAATCAAACAAAATCTTGATCAGATAATGTTCCGGAGCCGGGAGCTTGGATCCGATGACGGCGGAAATATGTGTGCGAAAATTTTCCGGTACAATTACTCGGTAGGTCGCATTGGTGGTGTCTGCCAAACTGTTTTTGACCTTCTCCATCAGATTAAGTTCAACAAACTTGTATACTCTTTCATCGTCAATCATTTTCACGTACCAATCAAACTGCACGTTATTCAAATCGATCAGCAAATCGCTGTACACGCGAAAAAACGCAATCATCTCCTCTGAAGGAACGTTTCTATCCAATGCCAACGAAACGATCGTGAGCAAACTATCCCGGAGTTCGATCATTTCCGCTAGATTGATTTTGGAAAGAATAACGGAAATTATTTCTTCTCTGTTTTTCCAGTAGACATTGAACACATCAACCAGATCGCGGAAATTGTTCGACGACGGTGTCGATCTGCCGATGGTTCTAGAGTTGATCAGACCCAACTGCTTCTGTAAAATCTCTTGATCGACCTTGGAACTGTCCTTCACCGTCACGTAGGGTATTGTTTGAACGATGAAACGCGCCGTGTTGTGGGTGATGACTCGTAAACTTTCCATCTGATCGTGACTCACCTTGCCAAGGAAGTCCAGGTAACCTTGAAGAACGGTTGCAAAATTTCCCAAATTACATTCTGGTGAAAGTACATGAGCTAGCACATCATCTAGCAAACAGCCCCAAACGTAGAATTCATCAGCAATGTTAGGAAAGTTCTCTGGAGATTTTTGAATTCCAAGAAGGTTTTTCGTGCCGGTCACAAACTTTGTCCAACCGTTTTTTTTTTGAAAATCCATTCAACAGTTTCATTTCATACTCAAACTGTCTTCGACTGCCACTGGGACATTGATTAAAATGTTTTAGCAATTTGAACATGAAAAAGTATTCCCGTTCGAGACACTTTGTCAAAGAATTTTCCGACTTCCAGTTGATCTTCTTGATTGGAAGCCACCCGGCGCTGTTGTTGCTAGTCAGCAGATCCACTGGTTTATGATCGCTTTTCTCACTAACCTCCACAATTAGCTCATTCAAACTCTTGCACAGGAAGTAATAAACCGGCTCGAATTGGTCCACTAGCTTTCCGGAGTTCCTAACATTGGCGGTCGACTTGATATTGGCGATCCATCGCTCGGCTAGATCGGCTAAAGGTTTCCGAAAAACGTCTTTGTTCAGAGCTCCGTCTAAATCGGCGAACATTTTCAAATCGTTGCCCCGCACAAGTAGTATCTCAAACTCATTCAACTGCTCGATAGCGCACCGTAAATTTGCCGGTGCTTTTTTCAGGATCAATTTCTTGTATTTCGAGTAAGTTGACGTTAGCATTTGTGTGATAGTCTCGAACAGGCTGGGATCAGTTTGATTCGAAAGCCGGAATCCGAACCGAGCCAATGTTCGATTTCTGGCTAGAACTCGTTCTACTAATTCGTTCGACTTTGCAGCGGACTGCTTCAATCCGTCCGAAATTAGTGGATTTTTAATAATTGCACTGCACAATGCCCCACAAGTTGGATTGGCCTGGATCTCTGTCAAAATAAAATGCAACTGAATACAATTTGTGACAAATTGGTCATCAGTTGTGGGTTTTTTCTTCAGTTCATCTTTGACACCCGCGATCAATGGATCTTTGGACGAACAATCAGCCGACAAATCATCCTGCAGCACTTTTTCAATCCGAAGCTGTTGCAGTAAAACCTGCTTCGCCTGGTAGAAGTTGGTCGTTTCCCTCAGTGCCCGTGGAGAGGTGAAGCTCACTTTCGCCAGAAAATCATTATCCGCCAGCATCAAACTGCCTCCGTTGTAAAGTTTGATCATGATATCTTCGTATTTGATCAGTGCGGAAAATTCAAGCTGATCAACTCCTGTCATTGGCAAGTGAGGTTTGAATTTAATTTGTTCTAAACCCGAGGAAAATTTTCCGGCTGCTTCCAATACGGTTGGTATTTCCTTTTCTTGTCCGATGTCGTCCTCGGTTGCAGAATGCATTTCATCACCGGAACTTACCGGAGCCTTCGGATTGGGATCGATATTGTTTTTACTCGATCTACTAGGCACAACGTGACCATAGGTTTCGTCATCTTCCATCCTAATTCGGTTGGTTCTAGCTGAAGGGTTTATCGTCGCACTGGATTCGAAATGTTCTGTTTGTTTCGAGTGATTTTTCTCCTCTTCTTTTTTAGACTTTTTTCCTTTTGATTTGCGTATTTTTTTGTTGGGCCGTGGTGGTGGTGCAGGTGTTGAAACTGTGTTGCCAGTTTCATTTGAAACAATCGCGCTATCCATAGTGTTGTTATTTTCGGTAACCTCACTCTCTGGCAACGGGTCGGTGTGTCCACAGGGCCCAGTGTTTTCATCACAACAATTGCTTTCGTCCATAAAATCCAAATCCTCGGGTCCTTTCTCGTGGAATTCATCCTGCTCGTCATCGGTCTTGATATCGTATACACTTTCAGGGGGTGTACGTTGCTCTGAAATGATCAAAAACAGATGAGCGTGTTAGAAACGAATGGTCGTTCGGTGCTGTCGTCTCTGTTAGGGACAGCACAACATCTTAGATCTAGCATAGTCTGGTGAAATGAGGAGCTGCTCACGAATGTCGATTACGAGAAGTATTTTAACACTTTTTTTATATGTCGAATATGCATTTGAAATCTTCGGCACATTAGTTCCACTTAATAAACTGCGTGTTTCGGCCATTGTGGTTTTAGGGTGGTCCTAAAACAAACTATGAATTAAAAAATTATTTCAAAATCTGGATGAGATAGAACAATGCATCCTTCCACAATAATTTAGAATAATCAATTTAAGGCAACTTTGTCGAAGATATTGGTTGTGTATCTTTAACCGTTTTTATATTAGAACGGTTAACATATCCTTAGTTAGGATGCTTCTTAAAAAAACAGTTTTTATTCAATAACTTTTTCATTTGAATTTTCTCAATAAAGTAATGTTCTAAGAAATTCAGGACCCTAAAAAGACGCAACTTTTAGTGGAAGAAGATTTTTTTAATACCACCTGGTTTAATAGTTATGTAAGATTTTAACAATAAAATACGCCTTTTTTAAATAACGGTTTCTAAAAATGGCGCAATCCGAAAAAAAAAATTTTTGATTGCATTTGATAGCTTGTACTTTTTTATATAATATGAGAAAAAATTGGAAAACAGTTATTTTTCTATCTCATTTAAATCAAAATTTCATGCAAGTATTTTTGTACGTTATCATATAACATCTAGCTTAGTAATATACTAAGGAGTGTTAGAAAAAGGAATTGATAGTGTATTTTCATAACAAATACTTAAAATCTATTCTTTGTACTTTTTAAACTTTTCATCTTTCTCATAAAGAAAGGTTTTACAATCACTGTGAAAACTGATTTCTGAACAGAGGTCCGTAAAGCCGAATATCATATACCAATCAAAAGTGTTTGTTTTTGTCACATTTTTGCGCACAAATTTTTTTCGGAGATGGTTTAACTGATGTTTACAAACTTAGTTTCAATGGGGATCTCATAGAAATCTCCTAATTTTCATTCCATTTATATGCAATTACATGGTGAAAAGCGTCAACAAATCAAATTCCTAGTGTTTCTTATAAGTGGTAATGCAAAGGAAGGGGATTTTCCTGAACTAGTTAGTAAAATTAATTGGAACAATAAGTATATTAACAAGTATCATATTACATTATTAGATGCCGCGTATTTGCTGGAAGGAAAACTTTGTTAGTATTTTTGTTTGTTTTGTTTTCCAGAGAAATTATGGGATCGGAAGTCATTAGAAGACTTAAGAACAGATCTTCCAAGTTGACCTGTCTGTTGAATTTTCTTGTATTATTTTTTCTAAATCTTCGAATGAATTTGTTTCTCGTTTCTGCTCCTTCTTCTAAGAACATTCCAATTGGAAGAATTGCATATTGTACAATAATCACTCCATGCACGAGTAATTTGTGTACAGTTGGTGACAAAGCGTACCAACCATACAACTTGCAGTATAGTTCATGTGTACTGTTCGTATATATTCTAAAAGACGATCTCCATTTGCTGTTAATTAGTGATAGTATAACATAAAATCTTTCCAATAAATCATGATCCAGTCCTGTAATTTTAGCAATTATCACTCTTCTTTAAAAAAAAAACCGCCGCACAACATTACCGCTGTTTCCTTCCCCTGGCCGAGGTTCACTTATTCGTAGACCCAATTCCTTTTGATTATTTTCCTTTGAAATTTTCCACGTTGGTTTCTCCAAGCACAAACGAAAAGAAATCTTGAGAAGCAACTCCATAGTGCAAATATACACATGAAGCGGAGAGAGTCCGTATTGGTACTGAATCGCCAAAACTGATGAAACTGACATGAAGACAAAACGCAAAACTAACCTGACGCAACACTTGCTCAGTTCAAATAATCGTGCAGTTTTTTATTCAGAGTTTTTATGGAAAACTGAACGTATATGGGCCGCTTTAGGTTTCACACGAACATAACATAATCACACAAACTACGCTGAATGAACATCATTTGACAGATAACGATGCTATTGTTAATTTAAGCATCGGTATATGTTGAACAAAAACTTGATTCATCATAAAGTTGTCATGTGATCTTGTAAAACTTAATTCGTTTTTTTCACCGCAGTCAATCTCAAACGAATGAACACGCTTTAAAAATTCAGTAGTACTGTCACGTGTTTTTCTCGCGCAAAACGGAACTTTTAACGACTTTTTCGTAGTTGAGCCCATGGTATGAAAGCAGGGTTGATAACCTTGTTAAAATTTACTTTTCTTTACGTTTCGTCTTAGACTCGTCAGTGCAGAGCAGTTCAAATTGAACTGCTTAATTCAAACTTAAATAGTCAAATGTCTTTGCTGACGTGCCGAACGGAAACGTGATTTTCGGACAATACTGGCCGATTCAGGTATGATCATTCGGTGCCAATTAATAAGTGTTTTGCAAATAGCATTAACTTTACGTCTGTATAGCGGTTCAAGTTGAACTGTTTAAGTTTGCATTAAACAGTTCAATTTGAACTGTTCTGCACTGACGAGTCTAAGACGAAATATAAGGAAAAGTGAAAACGGTTATGTGCCCTAAGCACAAACTTAGGTTAACCCCTAAATGACTTGTTAAAATTGTTCAAATAAAATATTCTTCACTATCATGCTATATGGTAACGTACAAAAATACTTGTATGAAATTTTGATTTAAAATGAGATAGAAAAATAACTGTTTTCCAATTTTTTCTCATATCTTATAAAAAAGTACAAGCTATCAAATGCAATCAAAATTTTTTTTTCGGATTGCGCCATTTTTAGAAACCGTTATTTAAAAAAGGCGTATTTTATTGTTAAAATCTTACATAACTATTAAACCAGGTGGTATTAAAAAAATCTTCTTCCACTAAAAGTTGCGTCTTTTTAGGGTCCTGAATTTCTTAGAACATTACTTTATTGAGAAAATTCAAATGAAAAAGTTATTGAATAAAAACTGTTTTTTTAAGAAGCATCCTAACTAAGGATATGTTAACCGTTCTAATATAAAAACGGTTAAAGATACACAACCAATATCTTCGACAAAGTTGCCTTAAATTGATTATTCTAAATTATTGTGGAAGGATGCATTGTTCTATCTCATCCAGATTTTGAAATAATTTTTTAATTCATAGTTTGTTTTAGGACCACCCTAAAACCACAATGGCCGAAACACGCAGTTTATTAAGTGGAACTAATGTACCGAAGACTTCAAATCTCTGAGGCCAATAATAAAAGCGTAAACAATTGTTTCCTGCTAATTTTGCTTCCTGAACCACTGTGCACTGTCGTTAAACGAACTGTACGAGAATGAAGAATGTTGCTTCACGGCGGCGTGCTACAACAGGCGTGGCAAGGTCATACAGGCAATTTTGACGGTGTTTTACATTTCTCTACACATTAAAAAAAAATGTGATTTTACATCTTATTAGATGCACATAAATGGAGCGTCGCAGCTCACGCAAATTCACGTGGAAGAACATTTAATATTGTGTCTAAAACTTCATGACATGAAATTCGTTAAAATAAAAAAAGAATACTGATAGCAACCGCCGCGACTTGAACCGAGAATCATTGGATCGTCTGTTAATCGACTGAGTCAAAGAATCATACATCTGCTTGGTCGACTCAGTTCGACGAGATCGAAAAATGTCTGTGTGTGCACTTTTCGAAGATATTTTTACCGCAGATGTTTCTCGGAGATAGGTTAACCCGTTTGAAAGCTATTGTTAGGTCATTGATCAAGTTCGAAGATCAAATGGCTGTGACTTTTGGTTCCGGAGATATGATGGTATAAGCGACGTAACCGACAAAACACGTTGTTTTGTACCGCTCTAATATATATAAGGGTGCCATTATTTTGGGATTGTTCAAAAGTTTAAGCACCCAAAGTCCCCATGCAAAATTTGAAGTCAATCGCACTGGTGATATGCAACACTTGGAAGCAGATATGTTAAATCCGGAAGATTGTGCCCAAGTGGTGATGGCGTTGACTGATGCTTGTAATCTACGTCTGATCCGTTTGACACTTTTTCCAGAAACAACTATGATGAATCGTCTGCATACACAAATAAGAAGATTCCTTTAGGCAGCCGTTTTTCACGATTCATAATTCAAATTAAAGCTCTCATTGTCTAGAAAGATACTGAGAAATTTTATCTAAATCTGACTTCCGGTTCCGAAATTATAGGGCGATGAGTGTAAAAATATTAAAATCGTCATTCAATATAACGATGCAAAACTGGCACGCGTCGGTACGTGCGGCTTTGCTCCGTTCGCAGAGTGCAGGGTTCAATTTCGTATAGCGTGCAGGGTTTCCACATTAAAATTGATATTTTTCAGGTGAAAAAAAAGTTAATTTGTATCTACTTGTTAGTGTTATTACAAGATCATAATAACGATTGCCTTTCTCATATAGAAATTTTATGCAATCACTTGAAAAATTCTTTAGTGGAAATTGGCCCAGAGGGATAAGTGTTCTATATTATTTGACACTGTTCAAAGATCCAGCTTCAGAATTTAGTTCCAGAATTCGAGCTTAGAATTCTGGTCCGAACTAGCGCTTAGGGTACAGAAATCTGGATCTGATAGTGAACCAAATTTCCAGGATCATAAATTTTAATTTAAGAAATTTCGGTCCAGAATTGTAATTTTGAAACGAATTCTGGATCTGAATCTTAGAACTGTATTTTGAAACTGAATTTCGGAATCAATTCACGGATTAATTATGATGTCAGAATTCAGAACGTTGTTCCTAAATTCAGATCCAGGTCCAGAATTTAGTTCCAAAATCAAAATGAAGCAAATAGTTTCAGAACTCAGTTCCGGAATCTAGCTCCACAACTCATTTCAAGAATTTAGGTTAAGGTTTATGGTCCAAAGCTTAGTTCTAGATTACAATTCCAGAAATATGTTCGAAAAATAAATTCCAAGAATCCTAGCTCAAGACTCAGTTCCTCAGTTCTAGGTCAAGAATCCAGGTTTCGTATTCAGTTCCTGAGTGCAGTTCTAAAATCCAAGCTCACAATTTTAAACCGAAATGTCGAAACTCTAGATCTGGATTCTGGAACTGAATTCTGGACGAGGATTCTCGACTTGAACACTGAAAATGGGTTCTGGATCTGAATTTTTGATCTGAGATCAAGATATGGATTCCGGTTTGAACATTAATTTTAGTTTTCGAACTCAAGTTCAGAGTCCCGTTTTAGATTCAGGTTCAGAAAACAGTTCAAGAATTCAGATTTAGTGCACAGCTTGGACCTATTTCCATTTCGGGTCAGAGCTAACTTCCAAAATTCAGTTCTAGAATTCATGTTTTGTACTCAGCTCCAGAATACAGTTCCTGATTTATAGATTCGGATTTCTGGTACAGGATTCTGGTCTTTGTCACGAGTATTAGTTCCAGAATTCCGGATTCCGTAATTAGGTTTTTAAACTGAATTCTGAAACTGAATTGTAAAACTAGATTCTGCTGTGGTCTAGAATTTTTGGTTTACAATTCAGCTCCAGTTCCAGAGCTTTGGATCTGGAATATGGACCTGCATTATAAACTTTGGATTCTGGTCTTGGAACTGTATTCTGAAACTGAATTTCGGAACTAAACTCTGGATCTGGATTCCAGTCTGTATCTCACTTTAATTCCCGAATTCAGGCTCAAAACTTCGTTTCTTAATTCAAATCCAGCTTCAGAATTTAGTTCCAAAATTCAATTGAAGAATACAGTTTTCAAACTCAGTATCGGAATCTAAGTCCTCAGCTCATTTCTCGTATTTCGGTTCAGATTTATGGTCCAAAACTCAGTTCTAGAACTCCAAGAATCCTAGTTCAAAACTCAGTTCCAGAATCTAGGTCTAGAATTCACGTTTCGTATTCAGATTACAGTTCCTAAATCCAGGGTCAGAATTCTGAACCGGATTCTGGTCTAAAACTATATTTCTGGATCTGAATTCTGGAACTCCGGATTCTGGATTGTTAACATGAAAGCTGAAAACGGGATCTGGATCAGAATTTTGAACCCGAGCGCTGGAGTTAGATTCCGGTCTGAGCCTTAAGTTTAGTTTCGGAACTCAGATTCAGAGTCGCATTTAAAAATTCAGATCCGGAATTCTGCTCCATTATTTAGTTCTTGAATTTCGGTTCTGATCTAAATTTGTAAATTCAGATCTAAAATACAGCTCTAGAACGTAGATAAGAAATTGAGGTTATAAATCCGGATTCAGGCCCCATGAATGGATTTAAGGACCTTAATCTCGACTTGCTGTTGTGAGTTAATTTTTTAGTTTTTTGACAATATATGTCGCAATTGACCCTGAAAACAGAATATGTTTTTAGACTTAGATTCCGCACGGTAAAAACTACCCAACAAGCCATAGATTGTTGAAATCTGTCCATTTTTAACGGAGATATTTTTACCCTATTCCAGTGCACAGTGGTTCCAATTATTCCAAAACTCGTTTTCTGTGTGCGCTTCTGAGGTTGATTTCGGAGCCCAAATGCTAAATTCCTAGAAGTGAGACTGAAGTTATAATTTGCCTACATTGCGTGATAGAAAACTCATTTCTTCGGAGAAGTTGTAGACCATATTATTACAAGAAAACACGCCGAATACATAAGCTCTTTGAAATGGATGATAAAGCGATCAGTGGAAGCAAAATGAAAATTGCAAAATGTCAGTCTGTGTGTGTGTGTATGCTACAAAAACATGTAGTACAATTTCTCGGAGTTGACTGGACGAATGTTTACAAACTTAGATTCTAATGAAAGATCCCTTGGTCCTATAGACTGCCATTGAATTTCACCTGTATCAAACTCCTTAATTTTCTCAGAGACTGCTTAACCGATTACATTCTACTTAGATTTATATGAAAAGTTCTGCCCATAAAAATTCTTGTTTTTTAATCAGATGAGATGCAAGGTAATTAGTGATGAGTTGTTAAAATTTTGACCATTATGGAAGATGACAATACCCAAAAACAATCTCAAAGTTGAACTCAAAATTATTCAAATTTATTGGTCATAATAATTCACCGTCATTCAAACCGTTTTTAGTTATGTTGGTACCAGAATACCAGTTCTGGAGATATCGTAAATAATGACCGAAAACTATAACGTGACACTCACTTCGACATCTATGCTCAATCGATTATCACACGTTTAGATTCAAAGGTAAAATATTATGGTTTCGTAGAATTTCTCTCTTCGGTCCAACTTGCAGTTTCGACATTACAGGGTTTATACTGTCGTTTATAACGACGGTCAATAAAATTGCTTCATTAAAACTAAAAATACCAAAGAATATTTATGCAAAATAACACAAGCGGACTGATAAAAAAAAGATATCATCACACTACGGAATTCCTGAATTTCATCCGGATCCGACTTCCGGTTCCGGAGTTATAGGGTAAAGTGTGTTCAATATTGTACACCGTCACTAAAACTGGTGAAACAAAAACTATTTATATTCGCTTCGTATTGCAACTGCTTTTTTCTGACGTTTTGTACTACGGAGAATCGAAATTCGGGGTGTTAATGATTTCAAATTCTGTATTATTTGTTTGATATGAAAAATACAGTATATTTTAGGGTCAAAATTACAGAACGAAAACTGTAAAATACAGCACGGATACGAGCGTTAAGCATACCTTCTCGGAATATAAAAAACACTTATTTTCTATCAACAGCTTGGCTTACTTACCTTCACGGCCTGATCCATTGACTGAGCTGAACCTGTCAAACTGGAAGTTGTTCGTTCTGTTGGAAACATCATTATCATGAACATTGTTGTAGATCGTTGAATTGAATGTAGCCGAATCTACATTCTGTTTTGGTGTCTCGATTTCATTTCCCACGTTGCTCGGGGTACTAGCATCGAATAGTTCTTCAGACGAATGTTCAGTTTCATTTGAAACATTTATCTCATCCTCCGTACTCGTTTCGTCGATCGAAGACGGCCCGTCGATCGCCTCGCTTTTGCTCATTGGTTCCGAATCATTTCTCGAATCTCGGCCAGTTGAATCAGTAGATTTGATGACATCCGGAACTGGCTGTGTACGATGATCTGAAATTAAATTGAAATTTAACACATTTTTCTTCGAGCATGAAGAATCACAGTTCAAATTTTATCCGGACCTGACTTCCGCAATTACAGGGCGATGAGTGTCAAAGCTTTCAAGCCGCCATATAAAATGACGATACAAAACCGGTACGCATCGGCACGAGCAGGCACGGAAGAGAAAACACAACTCGCTTTTACAATCAATGCACAGAGCAGGCTTTGTTTCAATTTCCTACAGGCTATCAAGAAAACGAAAACCAACACCTAAGCTGATTACTTATACACTTTTCTTCAGAAAAGAACGTGACCGATTTTCACAATCTTAGGTCTTAAATTATTAAAGGTCATACGATCCCATACAAAGCTTTAGGAATTACGAGGAGAAGAGCATTAAAAAATGTATAGCGTTATTCAAGCGGCGAAACCAAAAACGTGGAAAATTTTTAAACTGAACTCGAAACTATTTCAACCGTTAGTCATTGTTGGCTTTCCGGATTATCCCCGTGTCTGGTCTAGCCCCGGTCTCCCCTAATAATTTCTTGAGTTTCGAGAGGTGGGGGAGTCAATTGGTTGAAATTATAGTTTGTTTCTCACACTGCAGTTAGCAACTCTCAAGATTTATTGAGTTTCATACAAAGCAGTGAGTAAAACTTTTTTTTCAAAAAAAAAACATTCGTATCACACAAGCCGGAATGTCGTGTAATGACGCAATATCCAAGTGCAATAACAATAAAAATAGAAGAATAAACGTGACAAAACAATGCCCGATTTTTCAAAAAGTTATAAAAATCTGAAAAAAATTCTCGTCGCTCATTTGAAAGTTTTAGATGTTACATGCGTTACTTTTTTGTGAGTTATAAGCGTTACGAAGCGTTACATGCGTTACTTTTCTGTAAGTTATAAGCGTTACGAAGCGTTACATACGTTACTTTTTCGTAAGTAATAGACGTTACGAAGCGTTACATGAGTTACTTTCTTGAATGTTATATGCGTTATATGCGTTACTTTTTCGTAAGTAATAGACGTTTCGAAGTGTTACATGCGTTACTTTTTTGTGAGTTATAGGCGTTACGAAGCGTTACATGCGTTACTTTCTTGAAAGTTATAGGCGTTACTTTTTTTTAAGTTATAGACGTTTCGAAGTGTTACATACGTTACTTTTTGTGAGTTATAGGCGTTAGGAAGCGTTACATGCGTTACTTTTTTGTAAGTTATAGGCGTTACGAAGCGTTATATGCGTTACTTTTTTGTAAGTAATAGACGTTACGAAGCGTTACATGAGTTACTTTCTTGAATGTTATATGCGTTATATGCGTTACTTTTTCGTAAGTAATAGACGTTTCGAAGTGTTACATGCGTTACTTTTTTGTGAGTTATAGGCGTTACGAAGCGTTACATGCGTTACTTTCTTGAAAGTTATAGGCGTTACTTTTTTTTAAGTTATAGACGTTTCGAAGTGTTACATACGTTACTTTTTGTGAGTTATAGGCGTTAGGAAGCGTTACATGCGTTACTTTTTTGTAAGTTATAGGCGTTACGAAGCGTTATATGCGTTACTTTTTTGTAAGTAATAGACGTTACGAAGCGTTACATGAGTTACTTTCTTGAATGTTATATGCGTTATATGCGTTACTTTTTCGTAAGTAATAGACGTTTCGAAGTGTTACATGCGTTATTTTTTTGTGAGTTATTGGCGTAACGAAGCGTTACATGCGTTACTTTCTTGAAAGTTATAGGCGTTACTTTTTTTCAAGTTATAGGCGTTACGAAGCGTTACATGCGTTACTTATTGTAAGTAATAGACGTTTCGAAGTGTTACATGCGTTACTTTCTTGAAAGTTATAGGCGTTACTTTTTTTTAAGTTATAGGCGTTACGAAACGTTACATGCGTTACTTTTTTGTGAGTTATTGGCGTAACGAAGCTTTACATGCGTTACCTTTTTGAAAGTAATAGACGTTTCGAAGCGTTACATGCGTTACTTTTTTGTAAGTAATAGACGTTACGAAGCGTTACTTTCTTGAAAGTTATAGGCGTTATATGCGTTACTTTTTTGTAAGTTATAGGCGTTACATGCGTATATTTTAGGGTCAAAAATACAGAACGAAAACTGTTAAATACAGTACGGATACGAGCGTTGAGCATACCTTCTTGGAATATGGAAAACACTTAACGTCTATCAACAGTTTGGCTTACTTACCTTCACGGCCTGATCCATTGACTGAGCTGAACCTGTCAAACTGGAAGTTGTTCGTACTATTGGAAACATCATTATCATGAACATTGTTGTTGATCGTTGAATTGAATGTAGCCGAATCTATATTCTGTTTTGGTGACTCGATTTCATTTCCCACGTTGCTCGGGGTACTAGCTTCGAATAGTTCTTCAGACGAATGTTCAGTTTCATTTGAAACATTTATCTCATCCTCCGTACTCGATTCGTCGATCGAAGACGTCCCGTCGATCGCCTCGCTTTTGCTCATTGGTTCCAAATCATTTCTCGAATCTCGGCCAGTTGAATCAGTAGATGCGATGACATCCGGAACTGGCAGTGTACGATGATCTGAAATTAAATTGAAATTTAACACATTTTTCTTCGAGCATGAAGAATCACAGTTCAAATTTTATCCGGACCTGACTTCCGCAATTACAGGGCGATGAGTGTCAAAGCTTTCAAGCCGCCATATAAAATGACGATACAAAACCGGTACGCATCGGTACGAGCAGGCACGGAAGAGAAAACACAACTCGCTTTTACAAACAGTGCACAGACCGGGCTTTGTTTCAATTTCGTATAGGCTATTAAGAAAACGAAAACCAACACCTAAGCTGATTACTTGTTCACTTTTCACGATTACCGATTCCGGAAGCAACGGAAATAGTGTTTAAGGTCTGAGGACAGAGGGTCGCGTTTTGAGTTTTAAATTGACCACGTGGCTCGCTCAATTCCCTTTGCGCATCGTATTTCTCTTGAACTCTCTCGTATATGAGCAAACTGTACCGGGTTGCCAGCATACATTTTATTATTTTGATGAAATGTTTTATCACATAAATCTATCGTATGGGTTGGACATTACATGGATTCCAATGAACAATGAAAAAATATTCAACTTTCACAAAGATTGAATGTCTGTGTGTTTGGCAGCCTTGTCGAGACCATTTTATTTCTCTCTCCTTTTTCAGAATGCTATCAGGAAACCAAAGCGAAAAAAAATGTTGGATGCATTGAAACTGACTTTGTTTCACAGAAAAATACAAGACTTTATTTTTATCGCGATAACATGTATGTTTTTATGTACTAATCGCATCTAAACTAAATTATCTAGACTTTGTCACGGTAGATTTATGATACAAGCCTTCAAAGCCGAAATATACGATGAACAAGTAGAGGTATGCATTTCCGAGCGTTCCAATTTTCAGCAGTTCTTCAGTCAGAAAAAAATACTCAATGAATCATTCTGAAAATTTCACAGAATATGCTCAACTAAATTTCGAAGACATTGTCAGGTGGGTTTTTCTATATTCTGCACCGTTTACAAGAAAATTTAATTTGAAACGGGAAAATAGCCAAAATCCTACCACTTTACTGTACTGTCCTCAGCCCTTAAATACTTTAAAATGAAACTCAGCCTATTTTCTCAGACATGGTATAGCCGATTTTCATGAACTTAGGTTTAAGTAGAAGGTGTTATTATACCAAATAAAACTCCTAATTTTCACCTGGATCCGACTTCCGGTTCCGGAACTACTGGGTTAAGCGTTAAAAATTTTGTACCGCTACCTAAAGTGACGAAGGTTTCGATTAGGTTAAAAACTGTTACAAATAGGAAGGTCATATTTGTTGCTGGTGATACGAACCAACATCAGCTAAAAACTGCAAAAAGGGTATAACTACAGATAAAGACATGTACGTGCTTATAAATGTTTTTAAAAAATGTGGTTCGTTTCCGGTACCTTCTGAAATGACCGCACTCACCGCTTGGTAGAGCGCGAGATTAATTGCATTGTTATCATTTCAACCAAAGTGTGCCATGAAATCTCAATATATACAAATGAGCTACCGAATCGAAAGGGTTCTCACGGTTTGACATTTGCATTATGAATGTATGATGGGAACTCAGCAGTGCAAACAATTTATCACCATTGGTGCCAGTTTTACGGAGAATCGTAGATGTGCGCCAAAAAAAGATCGGAAATTCGTTTGTGATATAACCTTACTTTTCTTATAGATCGCCAAATCGATTTTCACAAACTTATGTATTCAATGGAAAAGGCTGGCGATTTCATACAGAATCCCTGATGTCGTTGGGGATAATACTTCCAGTACCGGAACTATAAGATATTTTGATTCGCAGATGTTTCTAGATTACGTACGATTAAACTTTCCTATTTCTACTAAATGAACAGTGGTTCTTAGAATTCCACAGTAATATTAATGATGGTATTAGTTATATGAAAAAGGCATCATTGCACCACTAGGTGGATTCAAAACAGGTTTTTCTCTACTTTTCAAAAATTACGATGCGATCGTGCACATTTCTGTGCCTTACAAGTTATTCTAAATTGTTTTTCGGGGTCGACAATAAAAATCACAGAAACAAGGGTTTGGCTTTTGTATGATGACAATGCTTCACAATTCGCAATTTTTATTCAACTGTTTTGAATATTCAAACTTTGTATCAATTAAATTTCGTTGGAACTAACAGTTCACAAAGTCAATTCACGGATTGAAATGATTGCTGGTTTATAAGATATTTAAGCTTTCCGGATTAACCCCGTGTTTGGTCTAACCCCGGTCTCCCCTAATAATTTCTTGAGTTTCGAGAGGTGGAGGAGTCAATTGGCTGAAATTATAGTTTGTTTGTCACACTGCAGTTAGCAACTCTCAAGATTTATTGAGTATAAAGTGTTACTTGCGTTACTTTTTTGAAAGTTATAAGCGATACATGCGTTACTTTTTTGTAAGTAATGGAGTTATAGGCGTTACGAAGCGTTACATGCGTTACATTTTTGTAAGTAATAGACGTTTCGAAGCGTTACATGCGTTACTTTTTCGTAAGTAATAGACGTTTCGAAGCCTTACATGCGTCACTTTTTCGTAAGTAATAGACGTTACGAAGCATTGCATGCGTTACTTTTTTGTGAGTTATAGGCGTTATGAAGCGCTACATTCGTTACTTTTTTGTAAGTAATAGACGTTACGAAGCGTTACTTTCTTAAAAGTATTAGGCGTTACATGCGTTACTTTTTCGTAAGTTATAGGCGTTACGATGCGTTACATGCGTTACTTTTTTGTAAGTAATAGACGTTTCGAAGCGTTACTTTCTTGAAAGTTATAGGCGTTATATGCGTTACTTTTTCGTAGGTTATAGGCGTTACATGCGTTACTTTTTCGTAAGTAATAAACGTTTCGAAGCGTTACATGCGTTACTTTTTTGTAAGTAATAGACGTTACAAAGCGTTACTTGCTTAAAAGTATTAGGCGTTACATGCGTTACTTTTTCGTAAGTAATAGACGTTTCGAAGCGTTACTTTCTTGAAAGTTATAGGCGTTATATGCGTTACTTTTTTGTTAGTTATAGGCGTTACATGCGTTACTTTTTGTAAGTAATAGACGTTACGAAGCGTTACTTTCTTGAAAGTTATAGGCGTTACATGCGTTACTTTTTTGTAAGTTATAGGCGTTACGAAGCGTTACATACGATACTTTTCTGTGAGTTTTAGGAGTTACAAAACGTTACATGTGTTACATTTTTAAAAGGTACAAGCGTTACTAGGCGATACATCCTTTACCTTGTTTGTTAATTTTGTGTGTTATGAAACGTTGTATGTGTAACTTTTTGTAAGTCATAGGCAGAGATGGCATTTCATCAGAGTGATACACACTGGCGTCAGATTCTTGTCCACACCGAGGATGCAAAAGAACGAAGCATCGCACAAAGAGGAAAGCGCACTTCTTCTCAGTGTCGAATAGACAGCATTTGAGTGTGTGCTTGTGGTTAAAGCAGCTGGCGCGAGTGAAACACATTCTCTTCGCATGAATCGCTCTCACGCGCTCTCGTCTAAATACACCCAAGTGACCACTGGCGCGTGATGGTGAGCGAACACTTCTGTGAACTTCAATTAATAGAGAGTAGATCTGGCCTTGCTATGAAAAATTTGCAAGGAAAACCGAAAATTTTACGATAAAGTGTTTTATTTTACTGATTTTGCGTGTCCACGCTTTTTCTACGCAAACCATACAGCAGAGTGCTCACCGGCGTGTACACCTCTGTGAAAGTATCTGCATCCACCTCAGAGAATTTATTAGCTAATGCTCTAGCACTTTGGTGCGATTCAGTGGAAGAGGTAGAAGGAAATAAACAAACGCACTCATGATGCGTGCACACTTTATACAACAGTGGTGTATATATGTGAAAGAGAAGAGCTCTCGTTGAAGTTGTCAGTGCGAGGGGAGAAATTTTGCTTGCTCTTCGTCACACAGAGGAGATAGACATCTCTGGTCATAGGTGTTAAAAATCATCACAAAAGTTTTGGCATCCCTATTTTAACATATTGAAGATTCACACTATTTGCAAAATCTACTGGAAATATTATAATTATGAAATCATTAGAAATGACCCTACAACGATATGCACTGATCAAAATTAGCACGATGACATATCTTATCGAAGCGAAACCTTGTATCAAATTTTGGAGGAAAATGAGCAACTTGCTAAATTGGTTCAGTTTTGATCCGAGCAGAATTTGTTGAGCTTACATACTATTTTCATACCATTTGGTTGTCCTGGAATCCATTTTTCATCTGGACCAAGAAGCATTAGACGCTGACTTTGATTACCACCAAGAAAACTATCGTCGGTGATTATGAAACCGGTGCTCTCAACTACAATCTGTTCGACACACTTCTGCAAAGCAATTGATCCTATAAATAATGGAAATTTTATGAGTTCAAATTACAATGAAATGATGCTTCAATTTACCTTTTTCTAAGAGGTTTCCGATGTGCGGCAGTGACGATATGGTAACTTTTTTCTTACGTTGCGAATCGCAAACGAAGAAAACGTTTGTGTTTTCCATGAGGCGTGTAATAAATCGGAAATTCTCGTTTCAAAACCAGGAACGATTTACTAAAAACCACACGCTGTAGAAAAAAAAAGTAATCTTTGTTGTAATTTTATCAATATTGAGGCGTTTATTTCAAAAGAAGCGTTATTTAATCAGGTGCAACTTGTTCGAAGACACCTAAACTCTGACAAATCAGTGAAAGTCAGTACAGACTTTTGACCGTTTTGTTTTCAGTTTCTGTCCACTGTGCGATGCCGGCTAAGATGGCCGCCGATCTACCGTCGGAATCGGTGGGCTCTCACATACAAACTTGTACGACAGAAGTAACCCTAAATTTGGTTAGAACACCATTTAAGGGCTGAGGCCAGTGTGTTTTAGAGCGTTTTAGAGGGCTATTTTCACGCTTCAAATCTGATTTTCTCAGAAACGGTGACGAATATCAAAACACCCAACTGACAATCTCTTAAAAAATTAGTTTAGATTAACCGGTGAAAATTTCAGAATGATTCATTGACTTTAGCGGTCGGGAAAGTCTTTTTTCTGAAGGAAGAATTGCTTAGCTGAAAACGCCGTCTTTCAACTTGTTCATTGAATATTTCGCTCTCAAAAGCATGGATCAAAAAGCTATCCTGACAATGTCTAGATAATTTAGTTTAGATGCGATTAGTGCATAAAAACATATAAGTTGTCGCGATAAAAATTAAGTGAATGTTATTTTTGTAAAGGTAAGTCCATTTCTATGGCGGCTCCATTTATTTCTGCTCTTGTATTCTGGTAACGTAACGAAACATGAGAGAGAAATAAAATCGGCTCAGCAAGGCTGCCAAACAAGCGGCAGCTTTCTTGGATTTTATGTGATGTAGTCAAACTTGTAACCGAAAATATCAAAACTTTCTTGGCCACCCGGCCACATCGAGAGTCTTTTTACACATTTGCGAGAGAGTATGGAGAGAAATGGAATACGCACAGCGAGCCACGTGGTTTTACGCGACCTACTGGCCTCAGCCCTTAATACCGCTAATCGAGGGCCGCTTTTTATGATGACCAGCAGCCGGGTTTTCCTTATCCTACCAATCGTTCACTTTGAAACCATCCCTCAGTGGAAGGAAGACTAGAAATATTTTTGGCTCTGTCACATCGGACTTCTCCAAAATATTTATTGTACAGGTTGGGTTTCAAAGAACCGCTTTGTACTAAGCGCACATGACTGATTTGATTGTATTTTTGTAATCAATTACAATCATAAGGCACAAATCTCCAAATAACTGGTTTTATTTTATTATTATTTCACGTTCGTCTTGGACTCATCAGTGCATGGCAGCTCACGTCACTTAGCAATTCCACATAAACCTCTAAGCAGACGTCGAGTTATCTCTACTTAAGCCACTTATACTGTATCGAGGCATAAAGTCTGATGAGGTCCCGAATTATTTTCCATTGTCAGGTTAGAGCAGTATCTCACCGAAAGCCGTTAAATATAACAATAGAATTGCACACTAGACATAATTGTTTTTTTTTTCTATACAAAGGAAACATCGATAACTCTTCTTAGAAAGAATCGAGTAATTTTACGTCTGCTTGGACCGACGTATTCAAGCATGAAAAATGACACATTTTTACAGTTAAATTGATATAATATCCCAACATTTTGTTTCATATTTACATGTTGAAACATGTTTGTTGTTTTTTTGGAGCAGGGAAAAACCCTCTTGAGTTGATATGTAGTTTTATGTTATTTCTTAAAATAAATGTTGGCAATGTTTGACACACATTTACGTTATTGTTGTAAAATTCAGTCATTTAACGAATTTTGTTTTTATAAATTGAGTGAATTTACTTCGCTTGAAAATTTCACAACTTTTTTTTACTGAGCATCATGCTGGTAAACGACTTGCAGACAGAAATTGTGCACAAATTAATTTGTATATCACAGATTTTCAACGTGTGCACAGATTTAAAAACTAATCTATACTTTTTCTTATAACTGAACATAGACAGACACTTCGCCTCTTGATGATGCGATGGAAACTGATTCTTTCACCGCTTCTCGTTGATGTATTCTCATCCGAGCACCACGGCACCTGTTGTTGGCTGTTACTTAATGTCGGTCCTCCGTCAAGTGCGACTTGAATTCGCTTTCCTCCGTTAGGATTAATTTCCACTTTGTAATTCTCCAGATCGTAACCATTCTCGCGCATTGTAAAAACATACATTTCGATTTCACAAATCAATAAAACATCAAGTAAGTGTACAAAATGTAGCCTAATATTACGTATTCTGGGTTTACAGTGCAGACGTGCCACAGATGCTCCGCGTGCGTGAAGAAATCCGATCGCAGCAGGCCTCGAATTACAGCAGAACTGAAATCGTCGCAACGTAAATTCAGCAGAAAAAAATTGAAAGTGTCTTCGTAATCTTACAAATTGCAGAATTCTTCGAAAAAATCAGTTTTTGGCTAAGCTCTGTTAATCTGCCGGTGCTTTTTTATCATTTCAACCTCGGATTAATTCGAATTCGGAGAAATGAAGCAGTATCACAATAAAAGTTAAACTGTGTGGAATTTTTGTTTTGGGACTAGAGGAGACCGGTGTTAATTGGAAAGAGCATCCATTTGAAGTAGATTTTCAGCCAAGTTATCTTTACCGTTGAGTAGCCTAAATTTTCAGCTGCAATTCCCAATTTAAGTTCTGGAAAAATATACATTAGTTAACGTGCGTAGTCGCGATGGGCAGTACAGTAGGGTGCCAAATCGCAAGATACTTTAATGAGCGCGAAGGAAATGAAACCAAACGTTCGAAGTGATCCTCCGTTGATTTCGTGAGACATAATCCTACTCGCTGGGAATTGTTTCGAAACTTCATGCCCTGCAGTGCCCAGTAACTGATGTTGAAACTGTTTTTAGAGTCCTTATTAAAGACTATTTGATTGTTTTGCTAAATATAATACACGTTTTACTTGTTGCGGTGAACGACCCAATCGTGGTTAAAGCCGCTAATAAACGACAACAACAACAACGTTTTACTTGAATTGTAGTAAATCTAGTTTTAAAAAATGGTAACAAGTAGAATAGAAATATTGACATCAATATTTAGGTATGTTTGAAGAATCCAGCCAAACATTATGTGTGTCCCATTCAGTCGATTTAGTCCCGCACTGACATTTCATTTCCGAGACGCAATAATAAATTAATGTTTCTCGTAATCAAAACCACTCAATAAACACTGGATTCAGCACGAAATGAACATTTGAAAGCACTAAACAGACCCGCATTACAATGCACAGAAATCAAAAATACCCAAAAAATCAGAAATTTTTGAACAAAACAAAATTTCGAAAACGCGTTTACGAAATCAATCCATGGACGAAATAATTGCTGGTTTATGAGATATTTAAGTTGTCAGGTTTAAGCCCGTTTCCGGTCCAGCCCCGGTCTCCCCTACTTGTTCTTGTTTGTTTCGCTGTTAGTATTTTCCGGTTTTGAAGTTTTTCCAGGTAAAATCTTATCACGATGTTCGATAACGTCTTATCCGTTTGTATCTACACTGGATTTCGATTTCGAAAAGTTCATTTCTTGGAAATGATGCGATTTTATCACGATTATTAAGCTTACTGTTTTTTTTGCAGGGTCTTGACTAATCACTGAAGTTTCATAGTTTCTCAAAAGAAACAGCACTTCATTGTCACTTTCCAATTCAAGTTTTCTTCGTTCGACTACACGTAAAAGCTAGAAGGCTAATCTCAATTTACTTGAACTTTGAAAAACTACGTTCATTTGCAGCCGGCGTTTGAAAGTGAACTGTTCTTTTTTAACTAATGAGATACTATAGTTATTCGCTTCAGCTGAGTTCTTATCTTATCCTACCGATAAGATAATTATCGATTTCGCTGAGGTTTTACTTGTCTTTGCTAAAGTCATCTTTGAAGATAAGTTGCCGAACTTACTCTCCATCTTCTAGCTTAAATCAAATTCCACATCGAATTGTATATGTTCTTCAGAAACAGATATAGAATCTCCGTTAAAGGCCTATCTAGCCCAACATGCTACTTTTCAGATGATTTAATAACTCAAAAGTCGAACTGTTGAGCTATCAGAAAGCAAAGATTTTAGTAATCCAGTAATTGGTGGATTACATTAAGAATTTAAAGTAACCTAGTAATCAATTTTTTCTTAGAATAATCCAAGTAATCAGAAGCTTCGTGGAAAACGTGTTTCCTCTTTGAAGCAGCTCTCCCAACTATTTCGACTCATTTGAAATGCTCTTCCCCTCGAATACGACGAAAAATTAGAGGAAAATTTGCCTCAGATTGGACTCACTATTAAACTGAAAAAATGTATGTATAAGTTTAATGTATGTATAAGTTAATAACAATTATTAAATAAACATCGCAATTCCGCTTGGGATTTTTCGACCTTTCATTTGAACCTATATTTGTAAATATGCTTAAAGCTATGCCTTAGAAAAGTGTGTTCCATTTTTTGAGTTTGTGACCGTCATTTCCGGTGCTTCCTGAATCGGATTTAGCAGAAGTCGGTTTGTTTGGGGATTCATCTGAAAAAAGCCTATCAAAGAGATTGGAGTCAAGTTCTAAATTTATATTTATAACTAGCTGACCCGTCGAACTTCGTCTCGCCCAAAATTATTTGTTCAAATTTATGTTTGCGGACGGCAGAATAATCAAACGACTTTGTGGTTAACGCTTCTTTCCATTATTCTAAGGAGTGTATCGGAAAGTAGTTAGCATTGATTATTGAATAAAAAAGCGAAAAAAACATATTTTGACATCAGTTTCCGATATATTGTAGAAAAATTACATTTTCATGCATTTCACTGATTATATTGAAGAAAATCCTAGTTTCTGTGGAACGCTCGCACTTTGGACTTGACATTCTTCATTAAATTCTGCACAGTTATTTTTGTGACTTTCCTGGTGGCAGCTGTCCAGTTTTTTTTAACTTCTGCATGTTTTGGGACACTCTTCCGAAAGTGTCGCTTGACAATTGCCCAATACCTTTCAATTGGCCGAAGATCCGGGCAGTTCGGTGGGTTGATGTCCTTTTCCACGAATTGTACATTATTTTTTGACAACCACTGTAGAACGGAGTTGGCGTAGTGGGCTGAAGCCAAATCCGGCCAGAAGAGAGGAGGAGCCTTATGCTTCTTCAAACATTCTTCCTCGTACACCTTGGCGTTAATTGTGCCCTTCGTGAAGAAAATCGACGACCGCAAACCACAAGTACAAATTGCTTGCCAGATCAACACCTTCTGCCCAAACTTTTCCATCGCCACCGTGGTGTCAGCGTCGTCCAGGTCCTGGTATACCGATTTCGTATAATATTGCGGTCGGGCAGCGCTCGAGAGCCTTCCTTGGCGTAGATTTCGTCGTCGATCAGGATGCATCCATCTTTATTCTGTAGAATCCGGTTATGCAGGGCTGGCTGGAACCCGTTTTCCTACCGGATCGGGGCAAATCCTTCATGGAAAGGGTCTTACCGAACTTCTCGATATTTTTGACACTGGTGTGGTGCACTTTCACCCGTTTTGCAATTTCGTTGTACGTGACACCACTTTCTGAGCACCAAGTGTGCAGAATTTTCTTTCGCGTTTCCGGATCAATTCGACTCATCATTGAAACGATAAACCGTACCGAAACCAATCGATTGCGCAGCTGTTATTGACATGTAAACAAACATGTCACCGCAAAACACGCTGCAAAAAATTAAGCCATTTCAGAGTAATAACTGTTTGAATGTTGTTAACTACTTATCGATACACTCCTTACTGAGTACATAACCTAAAATCATTGAAATGTGACACACATTCGCTTTGGCTAAAAAAATATCATCAAAAATAATATGAAAATTTGCAATACTACGCAAAAAGGAAGCGATTGCACAGATTGTCATTTCATTCTTTGAGTCAATGCATTGAATAGAGAACCCTCTATAATGGTTTCGACATGATGAATAAAAGGTGCTACGTTTGCTCTTTCAGATATGATTTATGCAATCCGTTATTTAAATAGATAAAAAGATCAGCATTTAGTGTTGAATTAGAATTTTGTTTCGAAAATATAAACAAAATGTTGAAGAGCTTCTTTTTTATAGTTGCTCCCTCATTCGGTACAGTTGGAAATATTTGCAATTCGTAGTAACCCAAGTAACCAAAAGTTTGTAAAAAAGAAAAATTTTTGGCTTAAGTAGCATAAAAATCTAATGAATACCATTCTAAACAGCCCATTTTTAAGGAATTGTTCATCCGACGCAACAACTTTTCTAGAGCTGTTCATTCGATAGAGTAGGATATATTTACAATTTGTAAATATGTCCTATATCCTATCTGTGAAACTTTTGATTGCTTGGAAATTTTAATTTGATACCACCAGTTTGAACATTCTTTATAGAACATGAAACCTAGAATGGCAGTCTCAATCCATTATGGTAATCATCTTGAACATTGATATCTAATTGCCACTTATATTGTGCGCTTAGTATAATCTAAATCATTAGAAAACAAAATGCAAGGAAAATCTCTTAGTTTGACCTCAGCGCTTCTACAGCACAATATTTTCATTGATTTATTTTATTAAATTCTGACCAATGCTATCATCTGACTTCATTCAACAACATTCATCAACTGGTAAATGATACCTGAACTTATTCTTCTGGTTAAAACCGGGCTAAAATAAACAAACTAACTAACTAACTTCTTCTCCTGCCTACAGCGGTTTTCTAGAACAGTCATATGCATTCCGTCATCGAGTCATTTGTCAGTCAGCAACAATTTTGATACCCAATTAAGCACGTGGTTCGAATCGCGTCGATCAAGTATGCATGTGAAATCTCCACACAAAACAACTCGTTGCGCGCCAAACGATTTTTCTACGATCTAGTATTCTTTTCTTCGACGACCAAACTCTTATGCAACGTTGAGCGCCAAACATCAATCGTAGATCTAGCAATCAGTGACTTTTTCAAAATCCATTGTCCATACATAACAAACTTTGTTGTTTTTTTCCACTTTTCCGGCAAGTTTTCCTAATTTTTTTGATGT
Organism: Malaya genurostris; assembly: GCF_030247185.1. Classification (NCBI taxonomy): domain Eukaryota; kingdom Metazoa; phylum Arthropoda; class Insecta; order Diptera; family Culicidae; genus Malaya; species Malaya genurostris. The sequence goes on from NC_080571.1 coordinate 347,182,792, forward strand.
ACGAACCAGGTGGGGGTAAAAACTGATCAAACAAAAAAATAATCATATAAATCCGTCCATCCGTTCTTACGTGATGCGATTACAAAGAATGATCTCTGCATTTATATATATATATATATATATATATATATATATATATATATATATATATATATATATATATATATATATATATATATATATATATATATATATATATATATATATATATATATATATATATATATATATATATATATATATATATATATACAGGGTGATTTTTTAAGAGCTTGAGAACTTTTTTAAACAATAAAACGCATAAAATTTGCAAAATCTCATCGGTTCTTTATTGTAAACGTTAGATTGGTACATGACATTTACTTTTTGAAGATAATTTCATTTAAATGTTGACCGCGGCTGCGTCTTAGGTGGTCCATTCGGAAAGTCCAATTTTGGGCAACTTTTTCGAGCATTTCGGCCGGAATAGCCCGAATTTCTTCGGAAATGTTGTCTTCCAAAGCTGGAATAGTTACTGGCTTATTTCTGTAGACTTTAGACTTGACGTAGCCCCACAAAAAATAGTCTAAAGGCGTCAAATCGCATGATCTTGGTGGCCAACTTACCGGTCCATTTCTTGAGATGAATTGTTCTCCGAAGTTTTCCCTCAAAATGGCCATAGAATCGCGAGCTGTGTGGCATGTAGCGCCATCTTGTTGAAACCACATGTCAACCAAGTTCAGTTCTTCCATTTTTGGCAACAAAAAGTTTGTTAGCATCGAACGATAGCGATCGCCATTCACTGTAACGTTGCGTCCAACAGCATCTTTGAAAAAATACGGTCCAATGATTCCACCAGCGTACAAACCACACCAAACAGTGCATTTTTCGGGATGCATGGGCAGTTCTTGAACGGCTTCTGGTTGCTCTTCACTCCAAATGCGGCAATTTTGCTTATTTACGTAGCCATTCAACCAGAAATGAGCCTCATCGCTGAACAAAATTTGTCGATAAAAAAGCGGATTTTCCGAATGGACCACCTAAGACGCAGCCGCGGTCAACATTTAAATGAAATTATCTTCAAAAAGTAAATGTCATGTACCAATCTAACGTTTAAAATAAAGAACCGATGAGATTTGGCAAATTTTATGCGTTTTATTGTTTAAAAAAGTTCTCAAGCTCTTAAAAAATCACCCTGTATATAGATTCTGTTTCTTTTTGAAATTTTCAACAATCTTCCGCAACCGAAAGTCGGATCTGGATGAAATTCAAGAGCTTTGTATGGAGCCATTAGACCTAAGTTTGTGAAACTCAATCCACCCATTGAAATTGAAGGCAGAAATTGTTTTATATTCAGAGAATTGGGTGAATTTAGAAAACTTTGTATGAAGATAAAAAATATCTTTCTGCAGTTCCATCCTAGCGAGGCCTGATGAGTAGAAGTACAAAATAAGGAGTGTATCGAAAATAAGCTATCCACCAATTTTTCTATCAAATTATGATAAAAAACGATATTTTATATAAACTAAAAAATCCTTTACTGTACGAGGTTAAACCGGATGAAATTTGAGTTATTCATTCACGAGTTTTCGAACCTTTCATCGAACTCTCTTCATCAAGTTCCGGACAAGTGTTGCACCTGCATGTTCCCAGTCTTCTTGAAGACCCTCTTCACGATTGCCCAGTAACGTTCGATGGGTCGAAGCTAAGGGTAATTTGATGGATTGATAGTTTGCTCAACGAAGACACTCAGATCGATAGATTTCTGCTTTTATAATTCCGGTAGTGTAAAAAATGGTTGACTTCAAACCACAGGAACATATTGCTTGCCATACCAGTAAATTTCGACATAAATTTCTCCACTTGAATCGACCAGTCCGCATCGCTCACATCCTTCCCAACGACAACAGTAAAGTATTCTGGGCCTGGAAAGGTTTTTATCGCCCGTCGATTGAGCGATCATACGACGTTCGAGCAAGGTTTTAGTTAGAAATTTCCTATGGTACAAGCCACCTCTAAGTCTAGATTGATTCTATAGTTTGCAGCGCCTGCGTAACAAATGCTGCACGCTATAGACTTTGGAATGGAGTCCTTCGTTCAGTTAGTACCGTCATGCGTAACAAACCGATACTAAGTCTGGTCGTGTGGTTAATCTGATTCCCCACCAGCGTTACAAACAAGGAAGTAGATCGACCAAGGGATGCAAATTGGAAAAGCAACGAAGAGCTCCGGTGTTTCGGAAACGAATGTTTGCTGAATGAGCTTTGGATTTTGACTGTGTCTCTATTGATAATTTTTGGGTTTTTATACCTAAAGATCTTAATGCCAATTATTTACAAATATATATAAGTACATTGAATATTTGAATGATTCTTTATATTCCTACATTGCGCCGCTTAAGTTATTGAAAATATGTATCAATATATCGCAGTGCGACAATGGCATCGGCATCGAGAATATTGACTTAGCATAATTTGTCTGTTTTACTATGTGACCGACCGGACTCAACGCCGATTTTGGATTTAAGGTTTGCGTCGGCGATAGTTTTTGAGTCCTCCTTTACATAAGTCTCATCATCCATCAAAACGCATGCATCCGGACACTGCAAAAGACGCGAATACAATTTTGTTGCTGCTCGCTTCTTCTGTTCTACACTTTGTTTCGAGATTTTCTGCTTTTTGTAGGTCTTCAGGTGATTCCTCCTTTTGATACGCTGGATCATTCCGACAGTCGTTTCTGCTTTTTTGGCCAAATCGCGTATTGACAACCACTTTCTGGTCCAGTTTCGGGTTGGAAGAACCGGGTTTTCTGCATCCAAGAAATTGTGTTTCCCAAACTTATTAATGATGGTTTTAACACTGGCATGATGAATTCCAAACCGCTCCGCCAATTTTCGCATAGTAATACCCTTCTCACTTAGTCATGTGTCCAGAGCCTTAATGTTCACTTCCTTTTCAATAACGCAGAATTTCAACCGCACAAACAAGTAAACAAACGAAAGCTGACAGCCAAACGCACAGCATGCTGTGATCTGAGCATAAAAACCATCACAAGTACATGCGTACAACACAAATGTATGTGGATAGCTTATTTTCGATACTCTCCTTAGAAGAGGCGGATGATGACGGCAGATTTTGACAAGAGGTGCAGGTGCCGCATCTACAAAGCAGGAACGCGAAAGCTCCTAGCTGGCGAAGCAAAGATCCAGAAGGCGATTTTCGCTGTTATAATGCTCGTTTAATTGGACCTAGTCCAGCAATATTGTAGCCATCTAGTAGCCTATGACAGAATGTATTGTTTAAGCTGTCGGTGTTTGGAAACAAGTCATTAAAAGAGGAGCAAGAAGAAGCATTTCAAGATCGTGACTTCCGGATAATCCATATTCCTTGAAATACAATATCAGTATTTTTGGAACGGATTTGATAAGTTCCGGAAATCGATGTTTGCAGTCGTTTCAAAATCCTAGATAATGACTTCTGTTTTTTTAGATTTTTTTTGGAAACTCTTATAGCATGCATTTTTTGGAAACCCTTATCGTGTTTTCAGTTCTGCTGGCTCAAACGGTAATTGGTAGTACCTATTATCTTTCTCCGGACAGTACCAGCGTAGTTGAAATCCGGCGGAAGATAAACTTCACCAAGAATAGATCCACTGGGTTGCTTCTTCCATGTCGTAAAAGACGGCAATAGCCGGAGTTTCTTTTTCCTTTCAGTTATCACATTTTTTCAACGTTTCACATCTGATGGCTCTATTTTATTATTTTAACTTCATTCAACTTATCAATTTCCAGATGGTATTATTTTTTTTAACGAACTCAAAATCTGGTAATTAAAAATAAGATGTCGAAGAAGTTGTAGGTTGTCAATGGAACGCTCTAAGAGATAAAAAGTCGAACTTTTTCAAGACTTAAAAAAAACTTCCCGAAAAAATCAAATTAAGAAAAACACGTCCGTTTAATTCTTTTCATATTTTAATTCTAAACTTGAACTTCAGGTCCACATTTCAAGTTCTTTTGTTTAGTGTTAATTTAAAAATATAAGGTATTACAGCTGAAATAAGTTTAGAGGCACTTTTCTAGTGTAAAGTTCCTTATTGGAAAATATTTATTAAAATAATAGAAAATTGTTCATGAATCCCTAAAGAAGTGTAATACACTTTTTCAGTGTGAAGATTTTTTGACGTGCCCAATCGATTTCACACCACTTCTTTTACGACACACCATTTTTCAGCCAATAACAGTTTCCGAGTTACGACGATTTGAAGAAATTTTGATGCAAGAACATTTCACACTTTTCTTCAGAAATCAGTTTTGAGTGAAATTAGTTTATCCATCCGTGCAAATCAGAGCAAATGGATCCGGATGTTGCCATGTTGTGATTTCTGGAATTGCTCAGGATGCACGAAACCACAATCGTTTGGACCACTGTAAATGCTGATAACAATTCTATTTCCGGCTGCAGCTGTTGGAAGTATGCATGCACGAAGCACTTCACGTGGATTAGATATGAAAGTATTGTGGAAAATGGACGGAACCTGGTTGAGTTATTGTTCCGAACATATAAAAAAACTAGGAAAATAAATAAGGGTTATTTGAGAACAGTATTAACAATCGTTATTCGTTTATGATAGATTTTACCCGCACGTTACGCGTCAGTATTTCGAATTTTCCTTCCACGAATAAGAACTGTGAATCAATATTTCCCGGGACTTTAGTTTCGAATATTGTTGAAACGTTCACTCTGGCAACTATTGTCATTACACATATTTTCATTGTATGCCAAATTCTCTTTTTACGAAGTAGATTTGTGTAAAAAGTTTGCGTTATTTGGAATTGACTTTGTGATAAATGATCCCGTTATTTGAGGTTTGATTCGTATACAAACACTTCGTAAACGTACTAAATCAAGCGTTCAAGATAATTGCTATGACGAGTAATAAAACTAAGCGAAACAATTCCTGATTGATAAAGTAGGAAAAACGAAACCCCACGGAACCACCCGCGATCCCATTTCAACCAGAATATTTTCTGAATTCGATTGGTTAAAATTTGGTACAACTAATCGATTGTTGTTTTAACTAAACTGTCATTTTTGTTTTTCGATTAGCAGAAACGATGGTTGAAACAACTAATTTAACTGTTTGAAAAAAAAATGCTGTCAATTAGGGAGGACACAAACCTTTCAATTTCAACAAATATTTTAGTTGAAATAACTGGTGTTGTTATTGAAACAAAATTCTGTTAGTTGAAAAATAAATCGGTTTTATTTGTTTTAGACATTGCAAATAGATGAATCAGGAGGGGCGAGTATATTAGCGAAATTATTAAATTTACCTAATATGAGTATTGAAAGATGATGCCTTCAAACGGTTGAACTAAAGTTATGCACTGATAATTTTAGTCAATTTATATGAGCTTGGATGCATCAACCGCTGGGAATTGAAATTTTGCGACGGCAATTCAAACGCGCCATTCAATCGCAGCGCGTTCTGTGTGTTTGAAACCCTTCGCTCCTGTTAGTTTTATAAATTAAATTCATGTCAAAAAGCGTTTTATTGTTAATGCATGAACATCATCATCGGTATCAAACAGCTGGAAGTAAAACAGTTTGCTGGAAGTAAATCAATGATCGATTTTGAAGCATAAAATTTTTGCACATACCTGAAAGATTACGAGATGATCATTCATTGACATTTTCTAATTTGTCACTAAATCTTTTTCATCTTAAACAAGATTAACTTTATCACAACACCGCTGTTAGATAAACACTTGTTATGGAATCATAAATTTCTCAAATCGAATGAACACAATTTCACCAAACGCTTTAACCACGGATGTTGTTTTCATTGACATTTTGAATCGACGCGAACAGATTTCAACTAGAAAAGTTGATTGATTTTGCATTGCGATTATTGTTTTACTTTCAACTGTCTCCGGCATTTGACAGCATTCAAAACAACAAATTTTTCAACTACTTGAATATGTGCAAATCAAAAACCATATTGATTGAATCAAAAAGAAATTAGTTGAATCAACTATCGCAAAAACTAAAAACTGCGATATCGCAATTTTATGATCGAAGGGTTTTCCGTGCCTTAAGTATTGAAAAGGATTGAAAATAAATAAATATTTTGAACAGTTTCAGTGCCTGAAAAATTCGACTCGAGAATGTACTCTAATCATAAATATCAAACAACTAACAAAAACAAATACAGGGCGGACGGGAGATCGAATTATATAAGTCGTACCCTTCCCTCGCAGCATAAATCTTCGGTCGGTCGGTTCGAGGTCATGAAAGAAATGATTCAAAACTGAAAACCAGTTGGCAACGCTTGGTAGCTGCTTGTAGAATATGTAACATCCATTTGTCTATAGGACAAAGTTCGCCGGACCATCTGTCCCCCACTCCGGACTCAATCGAGGGCAAATCTTTCCGAAATGATTGCAAATCGACGGTACGGTGACGGTGGTACTGCAGATCCTCCGGCGAATGAAAGCATCACGAACTACCATCATGTGGCGTGTATTTCCGATGATACGGCAACAACAAATTGGCATCAGAATTGATTATGACAGAGGCGATTTGACAGCATGCCAAATCGACAGCAGTCCAAAGCACGAAATGGTGCTGAGTAGGCTACGACAACTGCAGAGTGGGCTGTTTGATCAGGATTTGAATGTTTCATGGAACAATGAGTTTGTTTCTTGACCTTTTTTTTCTCTGTTGCAAGATTAGCAGATGCGGATGGATTATTTTCCGACAATTGAGTAGAACTGTTGGTTCCTATGATTTGGCAGCATATAACCATCAAATAATGATAAAAAAAACGTCTATTTCATTTTCTGATGGGTCAGACAAGTAGGCGCCGATCATTCATTTCTATTTTTTCCATTTGGCAATGTAAGCAGTTTTCATCGCCATCGCCTACTCTAATCGGTTCCGATGCTCGAGTATTTCGAACTGTCACAGAATGCTTTCAGTTTCTCTTGTGCCAACGTAAAGTTTTAATCTTTTAAATAAATGGGTAAGTAAGTATTGTTATTACGTCATTGAATGACTTCACTCATGCAAGCGCAGCCAATCGCGGCAGAATCCGGATTACTCTTTGCCATGAACATGAACTTGAAAAACGATGTCGGTTTCGGTCTTGGCAGAAGCTGTGCAAGTTCGAAGCCGGCAAACTTCCTATTGTTTCTGTTGCTGAATTTGCTCTGCGCGCCGCTTGATAAATCATTTCCGGAAACCATTCGTTTTAGTCCTGTCAGACGCAGCTTGTTCGCTGCGGTTGCGGGAGATTCGCTCTCTTCTTCCGAATGTGTTGGCGATGGTTTTACTTCGTGGTGACAAATTGATAGCATATTGTCTGGAAATTTCCAAATAGATGGAAAACAATTTATCTAATTAGATAATAAGCTTAAAAGCTGGATGTAGTGTAGTTGCCCCGTTTTTTTTTTCAAAATATGTGAGTCAGTCTAAGCAAGAGTTAGGAAATGTCAGATTGTTATCTCAATAATAGTTTATTTTTCTGTCATGGTGAAATTGAAATTGATGGTTTTTATGTGTCATTATAAAAAAAAACGTTTTTGGTTATCTCTGACCGAGGGTCAGCATTTACATCATCTGCGTTCAAAGACTATTTGGTGACCACAGGCGGTATTGTCCTGCCCTGACAAAACTAACATTGGATCGTCCTGAAAATTATCTGTCCAGTCCAGATTAGCTGAAGCCGTCGAGGATGAAGGGATAAAAATGTTGGAGAATTCCAGGGAAAGAATTCGCGTTGAAGCGAGAGCGACCATAGAGGAAATTCAACAGAAAATGAAGAAGGGATTTGACAAGAACCGAAAGGAGGCTGAAAGATATGAGGTTGGAGATCTAGTGGTCATCAGCCGGACGCAATTCGGCCACCCGGGAAATGTATCCGAATTTCAAGATGGCGACTTCCGGTATATTGGCATTCCTCAAGACCCTTACAATAACGAGTTTGATGAGAAGATATCGGGAGCGATGTTTGAGGTGGTTCTGAGTTCTGCTTTAGTTCCAAATATGAAGAATTTTCCTATATTTAGTATTTTTTTACTAAATCCGGTAATGATTTAGATCTGCCGCAGATATTATACTACTGTTTCGAAATTGTAAACGCCTACTCAGGAAAACCATCCGAAAATATTCATGTTGTGAAGATATTAATAAGGGATTTCAAGGAATATCAACAAACCGGAAGTCACCATCTTGGAATTCAGAATCACTTTAAATAACGTTTTTCAACATGTACTTATCAAACCCATTCCGAAAATACTCATGTTCTGATGGTTTGTAACGAACATCGATTAAACCGGTAGTCGCCATCTTGGAAATTGATGCGACCTAGAACATCTTTTTTCTGCAAATACTAATAATTTTTGTTTCATAGTTATCCAAATAAACGTTTTTAAGTGGAAAATTCCAAATAACGTAAACTTTTTACCTTTTTTTTATAAATATAAAAAATATGTTAGGTATAGAATTCGCGAAATTTTCCAAGGTCCGGAGGGCCGAATGTCATATACCAATCGATTCAGCTCGACGAACTGAGCAAATGTCCGTGTGTGTGTGTGTTGTCAGCTAAGAGGTCGAGATCTCAGAGATGGCTGGACCGATTTTGATCAAACTAGTCGCAAATGAAAGGTCTTTCCGTCACCCTGAACGCTATTGAATGGTTTTGAGATCGGATGTTTACTTTTTGAGTTATATGAAGTTTTATGTCAAAATTTTCAGTTTTTTGACAGTATCTGTCAAACTTGACCTTGAAAACAAAATATGTTTCTATACTTAGATTCCACACGGTAATACCTATCCAACAAGCCATAAATTGTTAAAATCCGTCCATTTTTAACGGAGATATCGAAATTTTTGTGTACACGACTTTTCCCCCTATTCCAGCAGTAGGAGTTTTGAGCGCTGTATGACAAAGCAATGCTTGGGAGCAACGTAAAACACGATTTTTCATACTGTTACATCCAATTGTTTCTAAGTACCAGAAAGACTGTGTACAGCATCCTATTTCATCACATTTTGCCTCGGACTGATTATAGCACGGTTCGTTTTTGGCAACATAATCGTTCGAATATGCCATATATAAACCAGATGATGGCAGATTTTTTTTAATTATATTGTTTTAAACTACTTACAGCAATAAATGCTGGAAGAACATAACATCCATATACCATTCGAATCAGTTCGTCGAGATCAGCAAATGCATGTGTGACAAATAATTTCACTCACTTTTCTCGGAGATGACTCAACTGTTTTCTACAAACTCAGATTCATATGAAAAGTCGTATGCTCCCAAATAGGGTTCCTGAATTATGTTTGGATCCGACTTCTGGTTCCGGTACTACAGGATGATATGTGAAACGAAATTAAAATTGTGTAACTCATTTTTCTCGTAGATGGCTGAATCGATTTAAGATTCAAATGAAATTAAAGAATCATCTAAGATTCAAATGAAAAGTTTTAAGATCATATAAAACATCTTGCTTTTCAGTCAGATCCAACTTCCGGTTTCGGAGCTACAGGATGATTAGTATGAAAATGTCTATTTCTCATAAATTAATCAGGTTTAACGGGTTAGCAGATTTGGATAGTCGACAACCAAACAAACTTATTTCAGTTTTAGTGGTATTCAGTTTTCGATTCGGATTTAATTCGCACTACGATTTCTCAAAGATGTCCACACTGTTTTTGAAACATTTTGAAACAAATGTAAACTATACAGCTACTCAGGTTAATTTATCTGACATCGACTACTCCGATTTTCGAATTCCGGTTCCAGTATCGAATCGTTTCTCAAAGCTCAATCGTTTTCTCAAAAAAAAGCCAAATCGACAAAGACAAAATTAACTAACTGTAGCTTACTACGCTCTACTCTAAAGTATACATCTGTCGTTTGGTCACCTTTTTACCTTCGAGACATTCAACGCCTTGAATCAATCCAACACAAAAAGAGACACTTAAACCTTCCGAGCTACGAAGATCGTTGCAAGCTGACTGACTTAGTTCGACGTGACGTCTGTAAGGAAATTTTTGTCGCTGATTTACTACCAGCTCGTATAGACTGCTCCGATCTTCTACAATTGTTACACTTAAATATTCATCGCCGTACTCTCTGTTTCCACCCATTTCCTAGAATACCCTCATCTAGAACTAACTATGGTTATTACGAACTTTTGACTGGTATGTGCCGCCTATTTAATAATTGCTCCAATGTATTTGACCTTCATCATTCTGTCTCGATAGGTTCTAGCAACTAAGGAGTACATCGAAAAGTAGTCAGCAACATTGATTATTGAATAAAAAAGCGAAAAAAAAACATATTTTGACATCAGTTTTCGATATTAGATAAATTTCATTTTTAAGCATTTCCTAGTTTCTGTGAAACGCTCGCACTTTGGACTTGACAATTTTCATTAAATTCTGCACAGTTACTTTTGTGACTTTCCTGGTGGCAGCTGTCCAGTTTTTTTTAACTCCTGCATGTTTTGGGACACTGTACCCTTTTTCCGAAAGTGCCGCTTGACAATTGCCCAATACCTTTCAATTGGCCGAAGATCCGGGCAGTTCGGTGGGTTGACGTCCTTCTTCACGAATTGTACCGTATTTTTTGACAACCACTGTAGAACGGAGTTGGCGTAGTGGGCTTAAGCCAAATCCAGCCAGAAAAGAGAGGACGAGCCTTATGTTTTCTGTAAAGAGGCAGCATTCTCTTCTTCAAACATTCTTCCTCGTACACCTTGGCGTTAATTGTGCCCTTCGTGAATAAAATCGACGACCGCAAACCACAGGTACAAATTGCTTACCAGACCAACACCTTCTGCCCAAACTTTTCCATCGCCACCGTGGTCCAGGTTCTGGTACACCGATTTCGCATAATATTGCGGTCCAGGCAGCGCTCGAGAGTCTTCCTTGGCGTAGGTTTCGTCGTCGATCAGGATGCATCCGTATTTATTCTGTAGAATCCGGTTATACAGTTTTCGCGCTCTTGTTTTGGCCTGAACTTGCTGTACCTGGAACTTTTTCGGCACCTTCTGTTTCTTGTACTTTTTTCAGGGAGTTCCGAACTTTGATCCGTTGAATCATCCCGATGCTGGTGTTGAACTGCTTGGCCAAATCCCGCGTCGACATTTAAATCCCGGCCGGGCTGGCTGGGACCCGTTTTCCTACCGGATCGGGGCAAATCCTTCATGGAAAGGGTCTTACCGAACTTCTCGATAATATTTTTGACACTGGTGTGGTGCACTTTCACCCGTTTTGCAATTTCGTTGTACGTGACACCACTTTCTGAGCACCGAGTGTGCAGAATTTTTTTTCGCGTTTCCGGATCAATTCGACTCATCATTGAAACGATAAACCGTACCGAAACCAATCGATTGCGCAGCTGTTATTGACATGTAAACAAACATGTCACCGCAAAACACGCTGCAAAAAATTAAGCCATTTCAGAGTAATAACTGTTTGAACGTTGCTAACTATTTATCGATACACTCCTTAGAATACAGGGTCCGGCACTCGAAGTGTAACCAATTAAAAAGGCCATAAATTCAGTTTGGAAAATTACTTTTACTTAATTCAAAGTACAAAATGTGTAAAAATAATACAAAATTCAGAATCAATTCACTTTTGCTCGATATGACACCCTTTTGCCTTGACTTGATGACTTGAGAGAGCGAAGGAGTTGCTTCGTTTGGCCGGAAGCGATCAATTTCCGAACATTGTATTTTCTGACGAGAAAATTTTTCCAATTGAGCAATTCGTAAACTCTCAAAACGATAGGGTTTACTTGACCGACCGTTCATACGAGAATTTGAGTCATCGATTGGCCACCAGGAGGCAGCACCCGCAACGGATAATGGTTTGGGCCGCTGTAACCGCAGATGGGCGCTCTCCAATCGTTTTCATCGAGCCTGGCGTCAAGGTAAATGCGACATATTATCGGGAAAGTATTCTGGAGGTTGCTTTGAAGCCGTGGGCAGACAAACATTTCGGTGGCAGACCATGGACGTTTCAGCAGGACTCGGCACCGTCTCACAAAGCTCGAGTGAACCAAAAATGGCTGAAAAACAACGTTCCGAACTTCATCACGTCCACACAATGGCTCTCGAATTCACCAGATGCGAATCCAATGGATTATTCTCTTTGGGCCATTTTGGAGAGCAAAGTCCGAACTAAAAGATACACCAGTCTCGAGGCGCTGAAAAAAGTTATTGTCCGCGAGTGGGCCAAAATACCTGCAAGTCACATTCGGGCAGCTTGCGATTCGTTTTTTGACCGTCTCAAGGCCATAGTCAAGGCAAAAGATGGTCATATCGAGCAAAAATGAATTGATTCTGAATTTTGTATTATTTTTACACATTTTGTACTTTGAATTAAGTAAAAGTAATTTTCCAAACTGAATTTATGGCCTTTTTAATTGGTTACACTTCGAGTGCCGGACCCTGTAGTATATTTAGTATTAGTTTTCTCTCATCATTGTATAATTTCTAAGTTTTAGTTCTAAGTTATTATGTATTATTTATCATTTGGATCATTGTAATCTATTAATGGAAAAGATGAGGAGGTTTTATGCCTGCTGGAGAGAATGTTTTAACTAAACTAGTTCCATCAGGCTTTTCCCTACACTATAAACAATAAACAATTAATTTTATCCAATTCTGACTTCCGATTCTGGAATTAAAGGATGATGAATTTTCAAAATTCAAACCGATATAGAAGATGACAATCCCGAAAAGCTTTAAGTTGGACTCAAAACTATTGCAATCTATTCGTCATATGGCCATACGAATCGGTTTAGGTTATGCTGGTTCCTAAATACCGGCTCTGGAAGTACCGTAAATAATGACGAAAAACTCTAAAGTGAAACTTGTTTCGACGTATCATGAAATGTTTAATCGTTTGTTACACTTTTAGATTCAAATTCGATCCGATTTGCAGTTTCGACATTACAGAGTTATGAGTGATTAAAATTTCAAATTGTCACTTAAAACGATGGTCGTTAAAATAATGTCATGAGAACTACATACCGGAGAATATTCATGCAAAAAATACGTGCGGATTTATAAAAAAAACCCTTCTTAATCCACCTAGTGGTGTGATAATGCCTTTCTCTTCTTTCATAACAGTCTGATGAAAATATATTTCATACTTTTATTAGATAATTTCGGATACTAATTTCATGCTGCAGTGTTTATATCACACATTCAGCGTCATTTTTCCAAACTAGTGCTTGACATTTGTGTTGCCTATTTGTATGAGAACAGTGATGCTAATCTAACAAAACCCTTCTCAGTCCACTTAGTGGAATTTTCGTATATCTTGAAAAATCACCATAGGGGGGAGTACATGAAATTTTAGAAATCGAAAAAAGATTTTTGATGCCAAAAGGCTTAGAATTGCATGAAATGTCGAGATTTAGTGTCATCTCGAGAAAATTTTTTTTTGAAAAAGTCAACTTTTTGGGACTTAGAAAAAATATCAAAAACCCGAGCAGCACCCCTTAAGCATGTCCGATTTAGGTCAAATTTTGCATGAAGGCTTTTTTCGAGGTGCTTAAACTTTTGAGCACTAAAGCTTAACAAAATTAGAGGTGATCCCAAAATTTTGGCACGTTTATATATATAGGAGCGATAAAAATCAACGTGTTTTGTCGGTTACGTCACTTATACATCATATATCTGGAACCAAAAGTCACAACCATTTGATCTTCGAACTTGATCAATGGCCCGACAGTAGCTTTCAAACGAGCCCAAGTTTGTTAAAATCGGTTCAGCCATCTTTGAGAAAATTGAGCGCAACGCTTTTTGTCGGTTACGTCACTTATACAATCATATCTCCGGAACCAAAAGTCTCAGCCATTTGATCTTCGAACTTGATCAATGGCCCGACAGTAGCTTTCAAACGAGCCCAAGTTTGTTAAAATCGGTTCAGCCATCTCTGAGAAAATTGAGCGCGTTCAAATACAACGCTTTTTGTCGGTTACGTCACTTATACAATCATATCTATTTGTTTCATGTTACACTGAATTACACAGTTCTTTTACGCCGATCTCCGAAGTAACGCGGTTTTTTATACGAATTTTCAAGGTATTCCGGTTTTCTTGTATTGTCCTTAGCCAAATAACTTAGAAATGCATAAAACGTCAAGATCCCGTTTTTTCCGAATTTTTTTTAAGTCAATTCTGTGACACTTCGATTTAAAAGAAATCGTTTTTAGATTACACCAGATCTCTACGTTTCATGCATTTGGCATCAAAACATTTTTCCAATTTTGCGGATTTCTGAAGTTATGCGGCTTTTAATTTTGTCCAAAGTTCAAAGTCGTTTTATTTCCAAACAAAAATCTTTTTGAGATTACACCGTATCTTAACATTTTACACATTTTTAAGACACTTGGCATCGAATAAAAATTTTCGATTTCGGAAATCTTAAAATCTAAATCAAAAACCTGTTTTAATCCACCTATTGGTGTAATGATGCCTTTCTCATTTACATTTTCTCCTGTATATTACAGCAGAAATTCTCCGAAATATTTAATTTAAAATTTAAATTTACATTTTAAAAAAGTTCAGAAAACAGATTTGAAGATTTCTGTTGCATAATACTACCTCATTGATACACTACATTTGAATGTCAGTTAGTGTAAATCTATTCAATCCTATGTGAGAAAGTGAAGTGAGTTACATTTTATTATATTTGATTACTATTGTTGGTACTTCTGCAGTCAAAAGCTGGATATCGGCATATTGACATTCGGGTAATTCAACCATGCCCAGGTAGAAATGATTTGCAAACCAATAACAAATTTCATTATTATAACCGAACACCTCAATGGTAGAAATTAACATTATTTACTTTAATATAAGATTTAAAATATCAAAATTCATAACAAAGTCTTCATGAGAAAATGCCAAAAAATTATAAAATTCTGTCATTGTAATATCAAACCAAAAACATGGTCGTAAAATTCACAAAACCTACTAGTATCTTATTACATATATTCGGAAGTGTGAAAAAATCTTGTCTGTTTATTTCGTATTCACATCCTCCAGTTATGTTTGTGACATTACCTACCCACCTGTTGAAGCAATCTAAAAAATTCAAAATTAAATTTCGATTTATTTACGTTTGATCTTCGGCTCTTTTCGAGTCTACACTTGCTTTCTATTATTATTTGACATAGAAATAAACTTTTCACTACGAACAAAAATACGGTCAAAGCTACTGTCGAAGAAAACTGAAAGTCATTAAAAAAGGTGCCCATGACCAAGCAACAGCAGCTAGGTCAGCCGAATGACCTTCAAGCTTCGGAAGGTACTAGTTTTACTTCGGTTTCCTAACCGGTAAAAGCCAGCACGGCTTACAAATGCTGATAAAACTCACGAGGGAAGCAAACAGGAATCGTTCCATTCCAAAATTACTGCTCATGCAATCGCTGCATGCTTCTTTACATCACCACTATCAGGAATCATCAAAACCCAGCGACGATTAAACCGATTCCGCCGCACTCATCCGAATCCCCTCTATCCTTACCATAACTGTAAATAATAGTTGAAGCAACACCTTTTCGTGTTCAGAAGATATTACCCATATGACCTTTGCTAGCTTCTGTTTCCAGAAATCCGAATCTGATGGCATTTGAAATTTTTACGTCAGCACTTCGGTGACCTTCGTGGTGCCACCAAGTCGAACGTCAAAAGTTTCATCACAGTGTGCTGTGTGTCTGAGCATCAATTTATTTCTTTCGCCATTTTGAGATTGCCGTTTTCAACCCCGCAAAGTAGGCGGCCGGGAAAATCATGGCAATAAATAAATGTTTTTATCGTGTCAAATTGATTCTGACTTCATTCCATTGTTCTATCAGTGCGAATAAGCTCATTTCACAGGAGAGCAATCACAAATCGTCGAGTTAAGTGATTTATTAAAAACCAATGTACGCTTAACGATCGTAAATAAACTGCAACTTGACCGTTCAATCTGCAGTGTCCCACTCGGGACCCGTTCAGCATCAGGAAAAACCAATAGGAAATGTGTTTAATTGTCATCATTAAACAACGGTAATGTGTCTGGAAACGAAAGCCATAATCGGTTTCCTGATGGTTATTTCGTTTTTTTTCCTTTCCCCCAGTGACTTCGGTTTGGTCTCGGTCTAATTTGAATAATTGTCGGTCGGATTTTCTTACGCTTGCATTAACGGAAAATATGCTAATGGCGGCTGCTCGCATAATCCGTTAATAGGTTGCGGTTTTGCGGTTCAGTAGCGGCGGGTCACTTTTCATTATTTGCATACCGTTTTTTTCCTTCATGACAAATATGTGTTTTGTTTCACTTCAGTAGCATTGCACTGCAAGAATTAAGAACTCACGGAACGGGACGAAGGCAATGACCGGAAATGTCTCACCAAAACCATGCAAAATTAAAATTCCCAAGAGTAGAAAGTGAGTGGTTGGAATAAGTTGTATTTAGCAGAGAATGTTGATTCATTACAATCCACGGGAATGCTTACGTGATCGGATCTGTCACGGATGAATTCTAGCAACTGTACGAGAAAATCCGGCCTCATCAGTTTCAATCGAAAATTGACAGCCGCGGCCACTTTTACTAATGATGTTTGCAGAGGAAATCATCTTTTCTGGAGGAGAAAATAATTAATTTGGCAGTTGATAGACTGAAAGACTAATTCCTCCCCACCGAGGAGATCTGTGAAAGCGAGAACGCGCAGGAAACAAACATCAACCCGACGATGTGGCATCGAAATTCTCCAGTGCCAATTTGCTGATGAGTTTTGGTTTCTTCCAAACTACTGAACTAAAATGAATTTCGATCAACCGTCCGATCGGTGTTACCCCTGTGAGAAAAGTAATAGCGTGAGGTAAATTCATTTATAATTAAACAGCTTCAGCGTCTGCCGACTTCCCCACGCTAGCAAGCGAAAGCGAAACCTCCTCGGTCCGGTACGGTTGAAAACATGGTTCGATAGTTTTGAATATTGCATCCCTTCAGTGACTGTACACCTGCAGGAAATGGTTGTGTCATGGTCAGTTACTCGGTTCTAGTTTCTCAGTATTGGTCGAATGATAACCATACAACTTCAGTCCACGAAGCAATAAGTTTTCTGAAGAAAGAAATTACTTAAAACTCTCGGTGTTTGATTCCGATCGAAAAATTTTCATTTATCAAAGGTTCTTCAACAAAACTATTGTTGTTAACTAAACCATTTTAAGGACGTATGAATAAATAACACCAAACACCAAACCGCCGACCATTCGCAATAAACAAAACCGTCAAAACTAAACGACAACACTAAACTTACCTTGAAAAAGTCTATCAAAAACCGCCAGAAACGTCGGAATGCCCGATCAACATGCCATTTCTACAGTTGTTTTTTTTTTTTTTGTTACTTATTAGAAAATTTCGTTAGTGTAACTATTGACGAGACCAGACTTACATTAGCACTTATTACGAAACTGTTTTTTACTGTAATTTTTGTTCCGTTTTACTGATCGGGTGTTTATAGCACTTCTGACTGAGAATCTCCGCAAATTGATGGCAAGGGAACCGTTACACATATTTTACACTGAGGTCGTGCTTTACGCGGTGTTTTTATGCGTTTTTTACGCGGATTTCCGAAGTTACAGTTCAAGTCCCAGAGACGTTTGTTTAAAAAAAAACTGTTTTGAGATTACACCATATCACAACGATTCATGCATTTCTAAGACATTTGGAATGAAAAAAATTTTCTATTTCAGAAATCCCAAAATTTTTCAAAGTCCCGAAGTCGATTAAAAAACCAGATTCACCAGATCTGGACGATTCATGCATTTTTAAGATATCAGGCATGAAAAAATTAGGTTTTGCGGTTTTTACGTGGATTTCCGAAAATAAGCGATTTTTTTTACGCGGTACGTATCTCCCGCGTAAAAAGAGTGACTTTAGAGTATTCTCAATATTATTCGCTTTCAACAGCTTTCGCAATTTTTTCTACAATATTTTTGGCAATTTGTGAATATCATGCCTGTGCCATTGGGTGAGTAATTTTTAAATCGAAGCTCTGCTCAGAAAGTCCTCAAATGTTTTTATGTGTAGAAAATAAAGCTGTTTGTGTAGAAAATAACGCTGAAAAAATACTTGAAAATTATTTCAACTGTAAGGGTGGGAGCGGGTCATTTCGTCGAAAGTTGTTTCGCCGAATGGGTCATTTCACCGAAAGGGTGAAATAATGTCACTCAATTTTCTCAGAGATGGCTGAACCGATTTTCAGAAACTTAGATTCAAATAAAAGGTTTTATGGCCTCATACAATTTTTCTCGAATTTCATTGAAATCCGACTTCCGGTTCCAGATTTAACAGAAAATATTTAATTTTATTAAAACATGCGCACTCCATTTTCTGGGAAATTTTTCAACCGATTTTCACAAACTAAGAAGCAAATAAAAGGTCTTAACATTCTTTAAAAAGGCCTTGAAAAGTTAATCCAACTCCGACTTCCGGTTCCGGTATTACAGTGCAGGAAGTGAAAATTTTCAATTTCATCAGTATTTTTTCACAAGCGATGGCGAAACGAGGTGCACATTTTTATCAAACTTACTGCTAAATTCATCTAGTTGCAGATCTTGTTATTTAGTGAATATATAAAGCTACTTTGGGACTACTAGTCCGCGGTATCCGCTTCCGAAAACACCGAAATAGTGAAGAAACGCTTCAAAATCGAAACTCACTTCACAGCAATAGTTAAACCGATTTGCACAAATCATGATTCAAATTAAAGCACTCATTGTCTTCAAATATACTGTGTAATTTTATCCAGATCCGACTTCCGGTTCCGAAATTATAGCGTGATGAGTGTCAAAACATTTAAATCGTCATTCAAAATGACGATGCAAAACTGGTACGCGTCGGTACGTGCTGCTTTGCCCCGTGTGTAGCGTGCTTTGTTAAATTTTGTATAGCGGTGAAAAATATGTAAATTTGTAAATATTTTATTCAATTTGTACCTACTTGTTAGTGTTCTTACAAAATCATGATAACGATGCTTTTCTATAAAAGTACACTTATTGCCTTTCTCATATAGAAAGTTTACACTTGAAAATTTGACTAGTGAAAATTGTAAAAAATTATAAAAAGTAGGCAGTAGCGTGTTGCTCACTGTTGGCAAGAGCAAGCAAGCAAGCCTATAAACAACCGGCTATGAATTCTGGGCAAAAGAAAACTTGGGAGCTGAATTCCGAAACCGAATTTTGCATCTGGATTGCTGAATTGAATTCACTGTACTTATATTCAGGAATTGAATTTGACACAAGCACTCTGGTTTAGCACTGAATTCTGAACCTGGGTTTTACTCTGAAATTTTATTCACAGAATTCCAGTCCAGGATTCAGTTTTAAAATTCAGATCAAGAATTCAGCACCAAAATGGAAAATGGAAAATGGAAAATGGAAAATGGAAAATGGAAAATGGAAAATGGAAAATGGAAAATGGAAAATGGAAAATGGAAAATGGAAAATGGAAAATGGAAAATGGAAAATGGAAAATGGAAAATGGAAAATGGAAAATGGAAAATGGAAAATGGAAAATGGAAAATGGAAAATGGAAAATGGAAAATGGAAAATGGAAAATGGAAAATGGAAAATGGAAAATGGAAAATGGAAAATGGAAAATGGAAAATGGAAAATGGAAAATGGAAAATGGAAAATGGAAAATGGAAAATGGAAAATGGAAAATGGAAAATGGAAAATGGAAAATGGAAAATGGAAAATGGAAAATGGAAAATGGAAAATGGAAAATGGAAAATGGAAAATGGAAAATGGAAAATGGAAAATTAAAATTGGAAAATGGAAAATGGAAAATGGAAAATGGAAAATGGAAAATGGAAAATGAAAAATGAAAAATGAAAAATGGAAAATGGAAAATGGAAAATGGAAAATGGAAAATATGGAAAATTATTGATGGCATTTCAATAATAAGTTATCATGCATTCAATGTGAAAATAAATTCTACAAGATACTTAATTGTAAAATCTGTTGAATTCTGTTAGTTTATATGTATTTTTTATGTTCAGTTTGTTAGTTTACATGTATTTTTCAATAAATTAAACTCAGTTCGCTAGAAAAAGGGTCAGTCGATAAAACAAAACCGCTTACGTTCGGGACGAAAGAAACGAAGTACAGTATTGTGTAGTGAACAATAGAACGACCTCGAAAACGTGTGAACCAAACGAATAAAAGCTACCGCCGACACGAAAGAATACAATTATTGTTGACTTCTGGCAGTGCAAAATTCAACCTTCGATACGAGAACTTGAAGGTTTGCTTAAGGAGCAAATGCATCTTGACATTAAACGTGTGCATTTACTTCAATGCAATAAAACAAATAATGTTGTTTATATCCAGTTTTATAAAGAGTTGGATGCAATTCAATTCGCTAAAGACAATAACAATGTGCACTATGTGGAGCACGAGAAGTGCGTGTGCATGATCTTCCCTCAAGCGTAATCGATTATGATAAAAAAAGAACCGGAATTTTCATTTTAAAATTCCCGCGCTTGTCAAATCGGTAAACTTTTATTCTCTCAACGTTGGTAACCCTTTCATACACGTTCTGTCAAATTTTGACGCGTATCGTACGATTAGTTTTTGTTTGGCGTCTATACAAAAAAGTTGAAAAATTTTCGTGTGACGATTTTTATAATGGATGAAAATTTAGAACAACTTGCGTGCATCAAATTTTGTGTTGCAAATGGATTTAAGTGTTCCAAAACATTGAAAGTGTTAGAAAAAGCCTCTGGTGAATCGTGTCTAGGAAAAACACAGGCATACGAGTGGTATAAACGCTTCAAAGGCGGTCGTACAAGCTTGGATCATGAAGAGATCCCTGGCCGCCCAACAACATCTGTTATTGAAGAAAACATTGAATCGGCGAAGCAAATCGTTCTGTACCGATTAGAGAGATTGCTGTGTTGTTGGGCATCTCTTATGGATCAGCCGAACACATTTTAACTGATGTTTTGGGTTTGAAACGCCTCGCTTCTCGGCTGGTGCTAAAAAAGCTGAATTTCATTCAAAAACAGCGTCATGTTGATGTGGCCAAAGAGATGATTTCCAACGCAGATAGTGACCAATATCATCAGTCAAGCACCGTACTCTCCATATATGGCCCCGTGTGACTTTTTCCTCTTCTCCAGACTCAAATTGCCAATGCGGGGAACGCGTTTTGAGACCATAGAGACCATAAAAGAGAATTCGCTGCGTGAACTAAAGGCCTATAAAACAGGTATGGAAAATTGGATCAAGCGTTGGCCAGCATATGTTGCCGCAGGAGGAGAGTTCTTTGAAGGCGATAATAAAGAAATTTATTAAAAATTGAAATTTTGCGTTTTTTAATAAAATTCCGGTTCTTTTTTGATCATAAGGTATTCGCAAACTATGTCATAATACGGAGATATTCTCTCTATCGAAAAAGAAAAGTGGAAGAATTTTTTCCCCGGTATTCTAAATGGCGTACGTTTATTACGCATACACTTGAAGAAGGCTATACCTTCTTATGTGATTTTCGGTCAAGATACAAGAATTTCGTGCAAATCACTTGTTACCTATGACAATCAGATGGCCACATGTCAATATTGCCAAAAAGCTGTTCACTATGGTAAGCCATGTGATAAACTGGACAAGGAGACATCCACACCAAAGGACAACGGTGCTTCCTTCACACCAACCCCAAGCAACCTCAGTACACCTGTGATAGCCACCAACTACAATGAAGCATCAGTATTCCCTATAGAACAAAGTACACCAGCTGCAGTTAACAGCTTACCATCCAACCAACCAGCAACTGCAACCAATGTACAATAAGGAGCATCTAGAGCAACTTGCAACGAAATCAACAACAATACCACGGCAATGGATGACGAGACGAGCCACGAACAAAGTGCCCCTCAATCCTCGCAGGAGGGAAATGGAAGCTCCTCTCCCCCTAGAAAAAAGAGTGAAAACGAGATCCAATACAAAAAAAAATTTTAACTAAAAACTCAGCTCAATCGGCCACGTAAAGCTTGTACGCAAATAGGCTTGAATAAAAAATATCTGTTATAAAAAAAAGTACATTCCAAGGGAGGATTTAACAAAAAGAACTGACTTTCGAACTCTGAATACGTTCTGCGACGGCTCGGAGAAAAAAAAACAACGACGATGTTAAAACTTTTTTGATCGACAAAAGCAGTACAGCAGAACGAGTTCTAGGGTTGGTGTGACGACCTACGGACGACGTGCTATCATTCCAAGAAACGCTTTTTGTTGGGACTGCTTTTGCATCGATCAACACCTTTAAAAGAAAATTGAACATAGATTCACCGAACAAACCAATCTATATTTTGAATCTTTTAAAGATTTTATACTGGTCCTTAGAACGGCGGAGTTATTTTACTATCCCAATTATCCTTATTTTTCAAAATGAACATCTATTGTGCTGAAAGCTCTGAAAATTGGACGTTGGACGAGACATGTTGTTGTTGACCCAATTTCCAATGGAATGTTAAACATAGAATCTGTATGGGATAATAAGTTGTTTCAACACTTTGACTAAAGATTTCGCCAAGCGCAAAATTAGGTATTGTCTCCTACTTTTAAGTTGTTGAATAAAAAATCATGATTCTAACCATTGTTACTCATATATTTGAGCTAGTAATATTTTCCCGGTTTTCACTTAAATTCCCGACTTTTTCCCGATTTTCCCGTTTACTTGCCACCCTGTAATATTCAGGAACTTCGGATTTCAAGAGGTTCTACAATTGTTTTAGAATTATTTTTTATGTTAGATAAGTTCAGAAAGATTTTCAAATATATTAAAATCGGTTGAGCAACTTATCACTGTTAGGTTTTAAAATACTACCCAAAAAATCACTACAGAACAATTTAAGGTACATCTGAAACAATTGTGCAGCAAATCACCAACTTGCCCACGTTGCACTAGCAGTTATAGAAGCTCAGCAAAAATGTTCACATCGTCATGTAAAAACGAAGTAACTAAAACAATTGTTCAACTTATCGAAAATTTTCCAAATGACTGTCATAATTGTATCCGACTCAATATATGTCGAAATGGCTGTTTATCTCTTGTGAAGAAAAAAAAAGTGAAATTTTGCTCTCCGCAAGGCAAAAAATGGTAAGCCAAATTGAAAACCTCGCAGTGAAACAATTTTGCAGCCGAGTCTGCATAGTCTTGGTTATTAGGTCAGTGTGTGCAAATTTCTTCATTTTTAGAAACACAATTCGAAACTTGCAAATAAGTTGTACCAGATTTATCTGCTTGAAATGAACGCAAAACTAGCCGACATGAGAATATTATCATAAAAGTTCCAGAAATACAGCATTACATACGCAATGAAAACAAAAATCAAATCAAAAAGGCGGGTGGGTAATGTCACAGACATAACTGGAGGACGTGAATACGAATAAAACTGACATGTTTCATTCTCACTTCTGGATAAAGATCATCATTCTTATTAGATTGTGTATATTTTTCAACTTTCATTGCTTCGCTTCCAGAATTTTAACGATGCATCCATACTACAGTACGACTAATTGACGGCAAACATTTTCTACCATACAATTAAATAACACGGAACAAATACAGTTTTGTAGATTTAGATATTAGTAGAAATACTCAAAATCCTTTGAAATTATTTGAGTGGTTCTAAAAAACCACTTTGCGTAATTTGTCCAATGTTTATAATTGTTAAAATTTAAGAACTAATATATAAATCTGGGGCACGCTCCGAATTCAGTTGCAAATTTTCGGAATCTAGATCAAAAACCCAGGTCATAAATTTAGTTCTAGAAGTAAGGAACTGAAGTTGTTTTTAGCAATTTTCCAAATTGCGTTGTAGAATTAAATTCTGAACTTGAATTCCAAGTCTTGATATAGGAACTGAATTCAGTTCCAGCATCTAGTTCCAGAAATCATGTTCAAAATTTAGTTCCAACATGTAAGTTCTGAATTCTGGAAATGAATTAAATTCAGGAATTAAACTCTTGTTCTCAATTCAGTTTTTAAATCAAGGTTCCGTGTTCAGACCTAATATTTATGTTTATATTTGGATTCGAGTCCCTGAACAAGGAACTAATTTTGAAACCATTTTTTAAATCCAGAAATAGAATTCAGTTCTAGAGTCATAGTTTTAAATTCTGAACCATGTAATCTGGACCTAAATTTTTAAATAGAAGTATGAACTTAAAATTAACTTCAGAATACAGGTGGATCAGAATTTAGTTTCTGAGATTAGTTATTGAATTTCACTTAAAATTCAGTTCTCTGCTACTGTTGGTTTACTGCTAGCCACGACGTCCGAATGCGAAGAAGAGTTACATTGATTCCACCTGAGCATTTGAGGTTTTTACCACCTCATTATTACTGATATTGGTGGAAGAACCTCAGCACGATATCCAGTTCCGTCTAACGTACTAGAAAAAATGAACAATTCTCGGTTAAGATTTACCTATTACACTCGGCCAGTAGTACATCGGAACTGATATGTGCCTGACTACCTCAAAACCGTCGTCCTGGTGCGAAAAAGGCAAGCAAA
The DNA here is from genome assembly GCF_030247185.1 of Malaya genurostris. Lineage (NCBI taxonomy): Eukaryota > Metazoa > Arthropoda > Insecta > Diptera > Culicidae > Malaya > Malaya genurostris. Next base: position 347,207,376 of record NC_080571.1, read on the forward strand.
CGTGATGAGTTTTTCTCGTTGTTTCCAAAAGTTTGAGAAAACATAGATTTTGAGTTATTTATGGTTATTTTACACTGTTGATTATTCAATCACAAATTCCTGATTATATTTCTGATAGCATGGAGGAGAATTTATGTTGTTGCGTTAAGTATAACAAGAGATATTCACGATCAAAAACTTATCATTCTCCCAGAGGGTAAATTTTGAAAAGGCGCCCCATAGTAAAGTAAGTCGTATTCACGACAATAATTTGTATTCGGTTTTCATCTCGCGAAAAAATGAACAGATCTAACATCACTTTCCAACTTGTTGCAACTTGTTTTTGCAACTAAAGCACAAGGTTGGCCTACAGTGCGTATCACAAAAGTCGGGTTCACTAAGATGAATGACGAAACTGTATTGTTGTTTAAGTCAACAAGTTTGATAAAAATAAAATCAACTATTTTGATAAAAATAAAAACAAAAATTTCTCTTTTCATTATTTACATGTTTATATTTTCTTTTATTTAAGTGAAATAAACCATAACGTTGGATGAACCATTTTCTTTTCTACACACTGTTAACCTCGATGCCATATTGGAAAATATTGAAGAAAAACTCATTTCAAGATTTTTCAGATTTATTGAAACATCAATATGATTGAAATCGTCTGAAAAGTATGAATGTTTGATAATTTTCTTATAAAGGGTGATTTTTTAAGAGCTTGAGAACTTTTTTAAACAATAAAACGCATAAAATTTGCAAAATCTCATCGGTTCTTTATTTTAAACGTTAGATTGGTACATGACATTTACTTTTTGAAGATAATTTCATTTAAATGTTGACCGCGGCTGCGTCTTAGGTGGTCCATTCGGAAAATCCGCTTTTTTATCGACAAATTTTGTTCAGCGATGAGGCTCATTTCTGGTTGAATGGCTACGTAAATAAGCAAAATTGCCGCATTTGGAGTGAAGAGCAACCAGAAGCCGTTCAAGAACTGCCCATGCATCCCGAAAAATGCACTGTTTGGTGTGGTTTGTACGCTGGTGGAATCATTGGACCGTATTTTTTCAAAGATGCTGTTGGACGCAACGTTACAGTGAATGGCGATCGCTATCGTTCGATGCTAACAAACTTTTTGTTGCCAAAAATGGAAGAACTGAACTTGGTTGACATGTGGTTTCAACAAGATGGCGCTACATGCCACACAGCTCGCGATTCTATGGCCATTTTGAGGGAAAACTTCGGAGAACAATTCATCTCAAGAAATGGACCGGTAAGTTGGCCACCAAGATCATGCGATTTGACGCCTTTAGACTATTTTTTGTGGGGCTACGTCAAGTCTAAAGTCTACAGAAATAAGCCAGTAACTATTCCAGCTTTGGAAGACAACATTTCCGAAGAAATTCGGGCTATTCCGGCCGAAATGCTCGAAAAAGTTGCCCAAAATTGGACTTTCCGAATGGACCACCTAAGACGCAGCCGCGGTCAACATTTAAATGAAATTATCTTCAAAAAGTAAATGTCATGTACCAATCTAACGTTTAAAATAAAGAACCGATGAGATTTTGCAAATTTTATGCGTTTTATTGTTTAAAAAAGTTCTCAAGCTCTTAAAAAATCACCCTTTACATATTTTGAACACTATTCCGTCATATTCACTTAAAATAATAGATTGTTATTTTCATAGAAATTGATGTGCAATCATCGAAACACGTACATTCAAAGGCGCTTGAAAATTTCAGGCGTACGAAGACATGTTTCACCATAAAAATGCAGCTCGTTGTTTTCTATTTACTAAAACATGAATGATCAATACTACAATATGTAGTATTATCATTTATTTATGTGCAGAATATTTTTAAAGTTCCATGTTTGTGTTAAGAGCAGTTGTTTTGAAAATCAAATGTGAAACTTATTCATTAGAGATTATGTTTGCTATTTTTTGTAAACATCAATTCAATTCTGGTTTACATTACGTAGTAGTTTCCATGAGTTTCACAATCGTTTTTTCACTGATTTAGTTGTAGCATTTGTAGTGAGATCGATGCATGAGTTTTTGTATCAGTTGCACAATAATTGTGAATAAATGTTCGTAACAACGGAAGAACTTAAAGATATGTTGCACAACAAAGAAAAATTGCGCTTTTTCCATAACACAACAGTTACTAGAATAGTAATATAAACTAATTTGATAAATTGCACAATCAGTAGAAAAATACAGGACAGCAACTTAACGTGCTACTTGGAATCGGTCACTTAAATCTAAGTTTGAGAAAAAAAATTTCATGAGAAAGATAATAATAGCGAAAAAAATGATCGCTTATTTTATTAACCCGAAAAAAAAGAGCTTGCAAAAATACATCTACCTTTTTGAAAGACAGTTCTGAGTCGAAAAATAAATAGTTTGTCATACTGAAAACGTGTAAATCTACACGGATAAAAATCCGTGGCCGGTACCATGAGTAAGAAATTAGGTTACTTATTATTAAGGAATTATCAGTAATAGGCAAGGTTTGACGAGAAGTAATGTTTCATGATTTTTATGATACCTTAAACATGGCTACGAATTTATATCCGTGCAGCGCGGGGTATGTGGAGTTGCAAGTTACTCATGCCTGAAATTATCCAGCTAGTTGCTCTAGTTAATGTGAGCCGTGATTTGATTGCAAACAGACTTCAATCAGCAGCTGAGGCGAGAATGAATAATCTCTGAAAACTGATAAAACATAGCCAATCGTTGAGGGCTGGACATGTAGTCCGAATGTCAGGAATGAGGATGACCAAGCTAAAACAGGTCGATGTCTGTGGGATAGCCCGGGACTACTTTAATTCTCAATCATGAGATTTAATGATAGCCTTCAGTGCAGTGTTTCGGAATGAAAAGATATTTCCATCAAATTCCGTCTGTTCCTGGTGTGACTAACGTTCGCAGTATCGTTAACCGTACCACCTTAGGACACGAACCATCCATTCGGGTAATCTAACTACAGCCATCCAACAGCACTATTAATTACCTCACTGAAAGTGTTTTCGACTGTTTATTGAACAACGAACAAGAATACAGTTTTTGATTTTATGACTGTTGATTACCTGAATGAACGAAACTAGAACCATTAAACCGTAGGAAACGGTTTTGCGAGCCCCAGGAAATTAGTTATACAGAGCAAGTTTTTTCATGATCGTGCCAACGTGTAATTATCATAATTTTAATTTCACCAATCCAATCAGATTTCGCGAATTCATTAAATACCCGCTCGGTTTCCGTTCTTTTGTTTGGCATTTGAAACTTGTTAGCGCAGAATATTAGAAGGCCATGCTTTGATATCGCCATTAGTGTGTTACCGTGCCAACCCGATTCCAGGCCTACTGCCACTTGTTATTGCAAAACCGCTTCACGGTGTTGTTATATCTAAAGCAACGAGTTGCACATTCAACGAGTGAGAGACACGCACGATATTCGTGCTAACTGTTTATTGTTACATGTCGGTTGATTTAGATTATAAACAACGAAGAAATTGGTGGCCTGCTGGCTTTCCAAAATCACATCACATTGTAGACTATCGAAAGCAAAAAGAAAAATATACACGTTTGATTTGTAACAATCCTTTGGCTGGGAAATTATTTATGTTGTGGTGCCGATTTTCCTCATCGAACTGTGTGATATGAGCTGTGCCAAAACATTATAAAGCTATAATTATCCCATTTCATACAATTTTCAACCAACCTTTCGCCATATGAATTACAAATGCGTTCCACAGTTTTCACTCCCAGGGCAGTCATCTCCGGCATCCACAATCCGTTCAATGCCGAAAATTTACGGCCTCCTGCTGTCTCTAGTCCCTAGTGCTTCCCGGTGTTGCCCCGAGCCCCGAGCCGAGTGAAATAATCGAACGGAACCACCCTACCGTGTGGCATCCCCGTCGTTCCAATCGCCAGCCAGCCGATTGACGGCAGATTGTGTAACCGCTAATCGATTATTTTAATAACTTGTTTACGCTCCCGCGATGTGCTGCCCCGGCCGGTATATAAATCAAACTTTCAGCGAAATCGAACCAGAATCCGGATGCCGGCTGTAGGCTGATTCAGGAAAGAAGAGAAAAAAATATAAACAGATAAAAGATATAAAATTGAAAAATACCCTATTTAACTCAATCAGTATAATCACCCTCGCCACATCGCCGCAGAATGTGATGAGTAATGTTTGAACGATTTGAACAGCAGTTGAATTTGACAGCTGCTGGCAACTAGCCTACTGCGATAGGAAATGGATGGACTGGGAGGAATGATCATCGTGCACCCCGAGAAATGGCTTTACAATTAGCAACTGATTGAATAATTTCTCTGCAGATGATTTGTTGCCGATCGTGTGATGAAGGAAATCGATTGGAATTAACCTAAAATGAGTGTTTCATGGAGACGCTTCGTGTTTTGTGCCTTGCGTCTCCATCATTCGTACAGATTTTCATTACTGAACTAACATCTCACAGCTGATAGTCGGTATAGTGACATCGAACCTGTCACCAGAAACGTGACCTGGAAACTCGACGCTAGGCACTCTCAATTACCACCACTCGCTTTTCAAGAGAATATGCACATCCTTCCGAAAAGTCAACCATAACATCGGATATATCGCTTATCTAGAATGGGGGTTTCTTTCGGTTTTACGAGCCCCGAAAGGATAAAACCGAATAACAAATTCGGATGGCTGTGGTGCTGTTCGGTGATCACACCATCAAACTGAACTCGTCTCTTTCGGGTGCTTTGTTCACCATATAATACCCTTGATGCAGACCATATTGGAAAATGACACATCCAAGCATGCCATGCCCCACTCAACTGCTACGCTTATGAGACCACGTATCCGGCGAAAGTTTATGGCATATGAGTTGCATAAATACTCATCGCTTGTTCCGTCGTTTTGTTTTTTTTTTTTTGTTATTTGCACTCGCGATTCTAGAGAGAGCAGTGAAATCATCTGCATGATGGGAAAGAATCATGTCTCTATGACTTCTTTTCGTGCGATAGTAGAGTTGATAATATCAATTTTTTATCGGTATTTATGGCAGCTACAAATCGTTTAATTTAGTCATAAATGTTTTGCATTGGGGGCCGTCAGGAATGTCGGAACATGCAAATATTTAAGCGAATATGATTGTTATCATCATGGCATCATATTATTCAACTGTTTTGAATTCCATTAACCGAAGCAATCTAGTTGGCGCCAGTTGGGATAAAAGTGTAAATACAAGTCAACAAAGCAGCGCTTGCTGCGATTCGCACAATCTCAAAAAACTGCTGTCGTCGTAGCGCGCGTGTGCCATTGAGACACACAATGACACCAATCGAATGTATGAGAACTGATAGAAATGCAAATGTTTTGTTCTGTGTGATAATTGCACAATAATGCGTTTTGTTGGCACGTCTTATTCGACGAAGTTTTCGGTCGAATGGATCAAATTAATTTTGACGTAGGACTACTGACGTCTTTATTTTTCATGCCAAGAAACATTTTTAACAATTATAAATACTTATTGCTGTCTTCAATGCTACATCATAAATCTTGCATTAAAACTTTAAACTTCACGAAAGCCTACAGTAAACCACTATAATTGCATATTCCTGCCAAATAGGCCATTCTTTCGTAAGATTTATAAAGCTAAGTGAACAATCAGTATAAACCTCACAGAAAAAATAATGAAATTTACATGGCATGTAATTCAATGATACTTTGAAATAGACATCAATTGAATCAAAAATTTGATTGAAAACCATCATCGATGTAAAAGTAAATTAGAATGCCTTAATTTTTCAATGAATTATACAACAAATTTTAATTTACGCTTAGTTTTGCCTTCAAAGTAAATTGAAAAGCAAAGATCTGAGAAGTAACTTTATATTAAATTTCCGGCTCCAAATATGTGCATGAAAATACATATAAATATTTTTATCTGTGCTGTGTTAAATCCTTTTCGAAATTATTCCAAATTCAAGAAAATTTTGAAATCAGATTCACATCAACATGAAATTTATTCGGATGGAATAAATTCCGCAAAAAATAAAGTACCGTTCTTGTAATATCTCTTGAATATGTGTGCGTGTCATATCAGTTTTGAACGCAATCAGTAACATTAACTTTACGTCTTAAGTTTGCACTAAGTAGTTCAATTTGAACTATTCTGCAAGCCTAAAACGTAACGTAATGAAATGTAAGAATATATAAGATTTAAATTACGAGTTTGAGGGTTTTTAGGGAATGTAGAAACCTCATGCGCTTTTATTGTCGTGAATACGACTTACTTTATTATGGAGTGCTTTTTTTAAATTCATCCGGTACAAGAATGGGCAGAACTTAATCGTGAATATCTTGAATTGTACTAAGCATAATAACATAATTCTTTTTACGTGCCATCAGAAATATGATCAGCAATTTAAGATAAAATTTTCAACAGTTTGAGATAACCACAAATAACTCAAAAATATAGCTTTCTCAAACTTCTGGAAACAATGAGGAAAACTCATCTCGCATCCTTGCCCTTTTTCGCACTCGAACGACGGTTATGAGATAGCTTTAGTTGCATTCAACCACCAGCAGCAAAAACAGAACGTTTGTGAGGTGTAGAGCTTCATTTGGATTAAATGAATTGGGAACTGAATTCTAAAACTGAATTTTGGGACTGCCATCAGAGCCTGGGTTCTGACCTTAATTCAAGGATTAGAATTTCGTTTCAAAATTCAGTTTTATAATTCTAGACCCTGGAATTCGATTTTCGGAACTAGTTTCTTGACTAGTTTTTGGAACTGAATTAAAAGTTTTAATTTAAGTTCGAAATTTCTATTCAGAATTCGGATTCAGCAATTCTACTTCAGAATTATGGAAAAAACATTGAAGAAATGAATATCCTAGATTTGAACTTCAAACCAATACTTTGAAACTGACTTCTAGATCATAATTAAATTCTGATTTCACTTCCAGAATTTACTATCAAAATTCAATTCCTAAGTACACTTTCACAATTCAGTTGCAGAGTTCAGAACCTGCAATCTGAAATTGAGCTCGGTTTCTTTCGAGCAGTTTTGGAACTAGATTTTGGAACTGAGTTCAGTTCATCAATTCAGGTCCGGAATTCAAGCCCAAAATTCAGATCTAGAATGAACTTCGAATTCTGGATCCTGAAACTGATTTCAGTGCAAGAAATTCTATAACTAAATTTATGAAATCAAATCTCGATCTAGTTTTTGAGCCTGAAATTTGCAACTAAATTCGGAGCCAGTTCCAAATTCTGAATTTTGGTATTGAATTTAGTTCCAGTTCCTGAATAACAAAACTCTTGTAGTTACAATACAAACAGTGGTTAGATTTTGAACCGATTTTCGAAATCATTACACCTACTGCTTGGAAATTGTTCTACGATTATTCGATTCTAGTGAACAAAACTCTATATATTTAGAATAGTTGGTGATGGAAACTTCACTTCACATACTAAGCTGACCCTCTACGGATGCATTTTATGCGCCGTTCGCCTCGCCCGAGGGTCCATGATTTTCAATGTTCTCCGTTCGTCTTTTACGGAAAGCGTCTCATGGTACAAGAATCAGTATCAAAATATTTGTTCCGGAAAGAATCCTCGGAACGCTGCTATTTCTTTGCATTAAAGAAAATCGCACGATGACCTTGATCATGGAACAGTGGTGGAAATCGGATCAAAAACGCGACGTCAATCAAAAATTTCATAGAAATCTATGTAAATATTTCCAAAGTAGATATTTCCAATGCATAAATTAAAACTGTTTCTCCTTAAGCAAAAATTATTGTAAAACTCTGACAAAAACTGAATTCGACTAATCAAAAGATACTTCTGACATTTGCATAAATTCCATAAATGAACGGCTGGAAGCAAAAATCGGATACGTGCAACTTAGTTTGGAAAACCCGGTTAAGTATTTTTGAATGCAAAAATCGGATAAACACATTTGTTTTGGAAGCACGGTTAATTTTGTCGTGAATGCGACTTACTTTACTATGGGGCACCTTTTCAAAAATTATCCTGTACAAGAATGGGTAGAACTTAATCGACAATTTCTCTTGTTGTACTTAACCCAACCACATAATTTTTTCTTCATGCAATTGGAAACATGATCAGCAATTTATAATAAATTTTGTAATAGTATGAAATAACCTGGAACAACTCAAAATTATAGTTTTCCAAAATGTTTTCTATTAGCGAATATTAAAGAGAAAAACTGACGCTTGTCTTTCTAGTGATCGGACGACGGTTTTGCTTCAGAGAGTGGCATTGCATTCTCGCGTTATCAATTCAGTAGGCAAAAAATGTAAAATTTGACACGATTAATTTGTTTCAGCCTGCGAGCTTCTAGATACTTTCTTCCATTGAAATTATTGTAATTCTCATGTATCAACTTATCAGAACGAGGGGACGGGAATAGTAGATGCTTTTCACAAAACTCATCTGGGTTCGATCCCCAACCCCGCACATGGGGTCAGTAAGTTTTTCTGGCCCGAAGAGGTGAACGATTTTAAGGTTAAAGCTTCTATAATTGAAACAAAAAACTCATGAGAACGATTTTAGATATTCAGAAGTGTTAAGATACGTGTTAGTTTCATTCGTATTCATGTCATCCAGTTATATCTCTGACATTACCCACCTACTTTTTTGTCCGGTTTATGCATTCAAAAATACTTAAACGGGTTTCCCAAACTAAGATGCACTTATCCGACGATTGCATTAAGTCGTTCAAATGGATTCCTGTTAATCAGAACGACCGCAAATCTTCTTCTACTATAAATTTACAGAAAAAAAACTAGGAGTAGATAGTGTCAGAGACATAACCGCGAGACTGGTGTAGGACTGCTTTCGAGATGTGTATATATATTAATTGATTTGATACCGTTTGACCCTTTAAGATTTTGTAGTTCGGAAAAGAACAATTTGGTTTCCAATTTGGAGTTTTCTAAATAAGTTGTTTACGTTAATTTTAGGTTTCTGAAAAAGACCGTTAGTAGCTTTGGAGTCCTGGAAAAGATTACTTGGTTCCGGATGGTTGCGTTTGTATTCTAGGAAGTAAGGCGCCATTTCAAATCATGTACGAGTTTGAGCCTAGAAGATCGTACCGCAAGACGTACAATCGTTCACGATATTAAACACTGTTCGGAGCATTACTTGCACTTGTTTGATGCGAATTTCGTACAACGTAGTTCCCAAAGCTAATCAAATTGTTCAAGATTTGTACTAAATTGATAATTTTTACCTTCAATTTGCATGGATGAAATCTTAATAGATCTTTAGATAGCATTTAGAGCCATTGAAATGGCTGATTTTGTGTAATATTCCCCATAGTTGTCCACTTTTCGTTTCCTTTTCCTCCAATGCAAACGACGAGAAACTGGATGATGCAATCAATCTTGTTTGAAGCGAAATTCACACTGCGAATGTCCAACAGCAGATATGCTCACAGAAGAACTAGTTGTTGTTTTACTACGTTTAGGCTTGAGGAACGGAGTCTCATATTCCCCATTGACTAAAGCACCAGTTGAATAATGCTGGGTTTAGTTCTACTGTCTTGACGTAGATGGCGGCCTGCGCAATCGATATGTCTCCGTTCATGGATTAACGTAGACTGAGGCTAGCAAACGTCCAATATGGTATATTTATAGATTCGGTTGATTTTGATATTTCGAGCTTGGACCTATTTTTTCACTATTTAAACAATGTTTACATAATAAACATAATATTCATATCAATCTTACACCTTCTTCCATTCGTTTCGTGGAAGAATTAGGAAAAAAGTTACTAAGAAATCAAATCTGAAGTAGTTTCGTTACTTTTTCGTGTTGTAAAATTTTCAAAATGCACCCAGGTGAGCATAGTAACGAAAAACATAGTCCTATGTCAAAAAATAAGAAACAGATAGTTTCCACGACCGCATGAATCGTCACCGAAACGTTTATTTCGTCGAAAACGTCATTTCACCAAAAACGTCATTTTGCCAAATGAATTGAAAAATCAAATTAGCAATCTGAAGAATTCCATCCAGAGAGTATTCTTTCTGAACTAAACACGGGAAAATGACTTTATCCATGGTTTAAAATAGGAAATATTTCATATGTACCATTTCGGGTCAATAAAACTGGCGTGAGCACTTTCATCTTTCATTTTTTTTTATTTGAAATCAATTTCAAAACAATATTAACGTCGGCGAAATAATTCTTTTGACAAAATGGCATTCGGCAAATGCATCGTCAAGAATTCGCCGTTGTCAGTGTTTTCGATGATCTTCACCAGCTTAAAATCATTCGCAAATGATAGTTTCATACACTGTGTCAAATCATTTAAATGTATATTAAATCTCCCTCCTAATAGAAAAACTTTCACAATTTATAAAATTACAATAAATTCATCAGCCTTTCGGTAGAGTTTGGCAGGTTTATTAACAAACTGAATTTGATTCAGTTGAGCTCTAGGGCTTTATTGTTACATGACAAGAGTGCAAGTGAATCATCCATCATCGAAAGTGGTGTTTCGTTCGTTTCGTTTATCTGTCTCGTTCGTGTTTCTACGGTTGTGCTTTTGTCGGGCCATGTTCAAAAGAGTACTCATTGATGTTTCTTTCATTATATCGTTTCGAACCGACGCCTGTAACCGCGTTTTTTATCAGAATCAGATACAAATCAATTCGCCCCTCTGATTCTACTACTAACTCACAAATGCTATCAAAGACCGTGCGTCTGGAAGCCATGATATACGAGCGTTTTGTTATCTCTTCTTTTGAAGTACATCACAATGCCCTTGCCATTCATTGTTACTTGAACGCTAGGAATAAGTAAGCCATATTTTGAGCAATGCAAAAGCATCACATTTTAAATAAACAATCTGGAAACTTGATAGAATCTATTTCCGGAATGATTCTTCTACAGTTCCACTTTAAAACAGCGATCAAATCCATGGGTTCGTTGGGTAAATTAGCCATCGAAGGATATGATCGCTAGAAGAAGGGACCATTTTGCGATTACGGCTTCAAATACGTTTTCACTATAGACATGAAATCAACAAACTTTCAAGAGGAATATTAACAGTAATAAAAAGCCTACCCACAATATCGGGGAGGATTCATAAGTATGACTGAAAATTGTTTCTCTGATTAAAAAAAAGGTAGACTTGAGGTTTTTGATGTCCCGGTAAGTGATGGGAATTCTTTCTCAGAATCTAATTTTCTTAGATATGGGGCTATTTCCTCCATTTTTTTATTTCACAATCTTCGAACCCTTATCGGAAAGCTTATGAAAAGATTTCTTTTTCATCTCAATAGAGATGTACCTTCAAAAGGAATCACTCTCATTAGTTGACAAGCAACAACAAAATTGTTCAATATTTCTGCATAGAAAACGCTTTGAGCGTTCCACGATTTTGCTCGATTGCCAAACGCCAAATCACATCCGATGGGTCCAACGGGAATGGGCATTAAATTTTGCCTATTAATTTGTATGACACTTGGCCTTCCGGGCCTCGATTCAAAAGTCCATTTTCTCAGTGATTGAATAACTTCTGTATTTGAGAAAGTCAAATAAACAGAAACATGAGTTCATCCTATTTTCATTTGGCCACTCCACAAGCAATTAAGCAAAATTGCCACCAAATTGGTTGTTATACGTGACATGGCCGAAAGCCATGTCATCCGGCACCGTCAATATCTGGAACACTTATCTTCATTCTTCCTTTTTTTTTGTTTGCAGGAATTTCAACTCTGTCCAGCTGTGGCGATCCGGATCGACTGCCGGAGCTTCCCCCGGGAGACGAACAACGCCTGCAGCGAGCCGCTCTCAGCCTCCAACAGAAGCTGATACTGCGAGAATGGTTGAAGGAGCACCGGATGCAGCACTTCTATTCCAGGTAAGCCTTCGTTTGCGAGAGACAATTCCGTCAAAGGGGTTCAGAATGAAGGTGTACATTGATTGATGATAACAGAAATATTTCGTTTCCTAGTTCAATTCTCCGACCCAAAGCATGAGTTTCATCCATTGTTTTTACTAGTCGAGCGATTCGCCTTTAGCGTCATACTTCACAATGCTACAAACAAATTTTCGTGATTCAATATCACAAAACCCAAACAATATTATACAACTTCAAACCAGAATGACTGATAGCATAATGATGATTGTCACCGATCGGCACCCAATCTTCTTCAGCCATCTTTTTCCAATTTCCTTCTCCAGCGAACCCGGCAATTCCTCGTCATTATTATCCTGTCTTTGTGGTTTCGTTGATTTCAAAACCTAAGTGGAAATAACCATATTCAGTCTCATCGATTCATTGTTTCTGTCTAATCTCTTTTTCATAACGAATCCGAAATATTTAATACATTTTAATTCAGTCTCAGTTTTTTTTGCGTTAATCCAATTAGCATGATTACGTGGAATGTGATTTTTTAAACAACACTCGGTCGCCTTTAGTCTTATACTCAACTTCCACTGTCGCATCAAGTTGTGGTTTATTTGAAAGAAACTGTTTTTTTTTTCGAGATTTATTCAATCGACAATTGTTTCAGACGAATAATAGAAAATCACACCAGACGAAAAACTTCTCTCTGGTGTCGGACAATAGTTTGTATAAGTAATTAGAAATAAATTAATTTGGTTTTCTAAATCTAATTCTTTACGCCTTATCGTATCAACATACTTTCTTAAAAAACTAATAGTATCAAATTAGTTCTACAAGTGTTGCATACATTGTCCATTCGAGAAATAAGACACACGAAAACTACAGCCGAAAATAGATTGCAGAACAATTTTAATTAATTTATTACCAAAATAACTACTTCAGTTAAGTTTGCTGCCAGATTCATATGGGTGGTCTATAATATAACTGAAACTGAAACAAAACGTATCCCCAGCAAGCCGTTTTAGTTTTATTTATTCGAACAGTTCTACTGTCAAATTTGGAACTGGTATACGCTGCCGTTCTATTTTTTTGTATATTTGAAACACAGATAAAACGCTGCTGGAGCTGCCTGTTCATTTTGATATAAATTCTAGATTCAAATTCTAAAACTGACATAAATTATGCATCTAGAACTAGAACACTCCTGAACATGCCCTTAGAGATACTGTGTAATATGGTTATTCCGAACTAGTTGGCCATGATAAATCTATGAACAGAAATTTTCATTATCTCGACAACTATTCCAACAAGCTGGTGCAAGTAAGTAAAACGCGAATATTTTTGTCCTCATCGTACCAAGACGCCAATGACACTGGCTCTTCTTTCTCATCCACTTGTGTACCGAATAGCCTGTAACAATAGGAAAACGGTCATTGCCGTTTCAACCTTCCGAGCGAACGGACGTGATTTGGATTTACTGCGAAAGCATTGAAAACCAGTTGTGTGTGTGTGATAAAGTGGTCGGACGATATTGTGTGATAGACAATAGTGCTTTTTCCTCTGATAGGTTTTTTTTTTCGTATTATATAATAGAACAGTGCCTTATTGCGAGCGGTCGATCGAAACGGTACCGTTAGCCGATTATTGTTTCGCCGATCAAGGCCAAGTGTGAGGATTATAAACAAGCGGCCATTGTGTGAGGATTATAAATAAGTGTGCCTTTTCCTCTCGGAGGGTTTTTGCACACCATCAAAGCGGCGATACGCCGATCGACGAAGTCCAGCTTGGTGTCCCCCGTTGGATCTTAGTTAAGTACCTTTACGTCATTTATTTTTATTTCTTTATTTGACCATTATATTTCCCCCCGAATCATTTGTTTTTGCGCGGAAGTAGTTCCGCTATGCCTATTTTAAATCCTGCCCCCCCCCGCTCCCGATGTTCAAATGGAGACTTCCCTTGTCAGTAAAAAGTCCCGCATAAAGAGCTATCCTGATGGGCTCGCACTACCGGCCGGGCCTTACGCGGTCTATTTCCGGACCAAATCAAAGGAAAAAAAACTGAATATTTTAAAAATATCGCGGGACCTGAATTCGCGATATAATACCATAAAAAGTATAGATAGAATACGGCCAGACAAGCTCAGGGTCCTGTTTACCAGCTCAAAACAGGCTAATGAGCTTGTTCAAAAGGATCCTTTTACGCTGGAGTACCGCGTCTACGTGCCAGCTCGTGAAGTCGAAATCGACGGTGTGGTCACCGATTCGAGTTTGACTTGCGAGGATATTCTTAAGTACGGGGCGGGTTGTTTTAAAGACCCCTCACTTAAGAATGTCAAGATACTGGATTGCAAGCGATTGCATTCAGTATCGATCGCCGGGGATGGAACAAAGTCTTATCCCCAATCAGACTCTTATCGTGTGACCTTCGCCGGCACTGCTTTGCCCAACTACATCCTCTTGGACCGGGTTCGTTTGCCTGTTCGTTTATTTGTACCCCGGATAATGAATTGTACCAATTGCAAACAACTGGGGCATACAGCTACTCATTGCAGCAATAAGCCACGTTGTGCTAACTGTGGGGAAGCTCATGCGGACGGCTCTTGCGGTAAGGATGCTGAAAAGTGTCTATACTGTAAGGAGGGTCCGCATGACCTCTCTGACTGTCCCGCTTACAAACTGCGAGGAGATCGGATGAAGCGTTCCCTGAAGGAACACTCCAAGCGTTCCTTTGCCGAGATGGTTAAGAGTGCCACCCCTCCTAAACAGGCAACGAATCCATATGCCTGCTTGTCAACTGACGAGAGCGATTCTGACGACCCTTTGGAAGGTCCATCTTCAGCGGTCCCTCATAGCTGTAGGAAAAGAATGAATAAATCTTCTCATAAGCTACCTAGTAAGGGTTCGAAGGTGTCTTCCGAAGGGCTTCGAAAAGTTACAGCTAACGGGAATCGGGAAAAATCACCGAAGCAAAAAGCTCCTGGTCTCGGAAAACTCAATTCCGAGATGGAATTCCCACCGCTTCCAGGGACTAAAAAATCCCCAAGCGTCCCTGAAAATTCACCAGAGAACCAACTAGGTGCTGGACTTATAAAGTTCTCTGATGTTGTGGACTGGATTTTTACAACTTTCAATATTTCAGACCCTCTTAGAAGCATTTTAATTGCTTTCATGCCAACAGTAAAAACATATTTGAAGCAGTTGACTGCAAATTGGCCCCTTCTTTCAGCGATTGTATCTTTCGATGGCTAAATCATCCACCGAGGTCACGGATCTAATCACTGTTTTACAGTGGAATTGCAGAAGTATTATCCCAAAAATAGATTCATTTAAATTTCTAGTAAACAATCTGAAATGTGACGCATTTGCATTGTGCGAAACTTGGCTAACTTCTGAAATACCCTTAAACTTTCACGATTTTAACATTATTCGTCTGGATCGAGATAATCCCTATGGAGGAGTACTTTTGGGGATCAAAAAGTGCTATTCTTTCTATCGCATTAACCTCCCCTCGATACCAGGTATTGAAGTTGTCGCATGTCATGTTACAATCAAAGGTAAGACCCTTTGCATTGCTTCCATCTACATTCCCCCAAGAGCCTCGGTTGGGCATCGGTGGCTCAGTGATATCGTAGAGCTCCTTCCTGCACCGACGTTGGTTTTAGGAGACTTTAACTCACACGGTACGCGATGGGGCTGTCTTCACGATGATAACAGATCAACTATGATCCATGATATCTGCGACAACTTCAATATGACAATCTTGAATACGGGAGAAATGACACGGATTCCTGCACCACCAGCAAGACCAAGTGCGCTGGATTTATCCCTTTGCTCGACATCGCTACGGTTGGATTGCACGTGGGAGGTAATTCCTGATCCCCACGGTAGCGATCATCTACCGATCGTAATATCAATCACCAGCGGCTCAAAACCATCGAAGACAATCAATGTTTCGTATGACCTCACACGAAATATTGATTGGAATAGCTATGCGACCTCGATATCTGAGAAACTTGAAAGAACTCAACAACTTCCTCCGGAGGAAGAGTACACGTTTTTGGCTGGCTTGATTCTCGACACCGCGACTCAAGCTCAGACGAAACGTGTACCCGGCGCGAAAACTAACATCCGTCCTCCCAACCCGTGGTGGGACAAAGAGTGCACAAATTTAAACGCGGAGAGAGCCTCCGCGTACAAAATATTCAGAAAAAATGGAACACCTGATAATTACCGGAATTACGCGGCGTTAGACGTTAAAATTAAAAACTTGATTAGAGCTAAGAAACGCGGTTACTGGCGTCGGTTTATAGACGGCTTAACGAAAGAAACATCTATGAGTACTCTTTGGAACACAGCCCGACGAATGCGCAATCATAACACCACGAATGAAAGCGAGGAATATTCCAACCGCTGGATATTCGATTTCGCTAAAAAAGTATGCCCAGACTCTGTTCCGGAACAGAAGATCACCCGCGCCGCGACACCAAATACAAACGAAACACCGTTTTCGATGGTAGAGCTCTCACTTGCACTCTTGTCATGTAACAATAAAGCCCCGGGATTAGACAGAATAAAATTCAACTTGTTGAAAAATCTGCCAGACCCCGCCAAAAGGCGCTTGTTGAGTTTATTCAATAAGTTCCTTGAGGACAACATTGTTCCACATGACTGGAGACAAGTGAAAGTGATCGCCATTCAAAAACCAGGAAAATCAGCCTCCGATCACAATTCGTATCGGCCGATTGCTATGCTTTCCTGTATCCGGAAATTGTTCGAAAAAATGATTCTCTTCCGTCTAGACAATTGGGTCGAAACTAATGGCTTACTTTCAGATACACAATTTGGTTTCCGCAGGGGCAAAGGAACGAACGATTGTCTTGCGTTGCTCTCAACAGAAATTCAAATGGCATTTGCTCGTAAAGAACAAATGGCGTCAGTTTTCCTTGACATTAAGGGGGCTTTTGACTCAGTTTCTATAAATATCCTATCTGAGAAGCTGCATCAGCATGGTCTTTCGCCAGTTTTGAACAACTTTTTACATAATCTATTGTCTGAGAAACACATGTATTTCGCGCATGGTGATTTGTCGACAATACGATTCAGTTACATGGGTCTTCCTCAGGGCTCATGCTTAAGCCCCCTTCTATACAATTTTTACGTAAACGACATCGATAAATGTATCAACACATCTTGCACGCTAAGACAACTTGCCGACGACAGCGTTGTGTCTATTATAGGACCCAAAGCTGGCGATCTGCAAGGGCCGTTACAAGATACTCTTGTCAACTTATCCACATGGGCTCTTCAAATGGGTATCGAATTCTCTACGGAGAAAACTGAGCTGGTTGTATTTTCGAGAAAGCGAGAACCAGCACAATTACAGCTTCAACTAGGGGGTGAAACCATAGCTCAGGTCTTCACATTTAAATATCTCGGGGTCTGGTTCGACTCCAAAGGCACCTGGGGATGTCACATTAGGTATCTGAAACAAAAATGCCAGCAGAGAATCAATTTTCTTCGCACAATAGCCGGAACTTGGTGGGGTGCCCACCCAGGAGATCTGATCAGGCTGTACCAAACAACGATATTGTCCGTGATGGAATACGGATGCTTTGGCTTCCGATCCGCGGCGAACACTCATTTCATTAAACTGGAAAGAATTCAGTATCGTTGTTTGCGTATTGCCTTGGGTTGCATGCAATCGACTCATACGATGAGCCTCGAAGTGCTGGCGGGTGTTCTCCCATTGAAAAACCGGTTCTGGGATCTCTCATATCGTTTGCTCATTCGATGCGACATTTTGAATCCTCTGGTGATTGAAAATTTCGAAAGGTTAGTTGAGCTTAATTCTCAAACCCGTTTTATGTCCTTGTATTTTGATTACATGGCTCAGAATATTAATCCTTCTTTGTTTGTTTCCAACCGTGCTCATTTCTTGGATACTTCTGATTCTACTGTGTTTTTCGACACATCCATGAGAGAAGAAATTCGTGGAATTCCGGCCCACGTGCGCCCTCAAGTGGCCCCAAATATTTTCTATAATAAATTTAGAACTGTCAACTGTGAAAAGGTGTTTTACACTGACGGATCAAACATCGACAGGTCCACAGGCTTCGGCATCTTCAATCAAAACATCACCGCTTCTTACAAACTCAGTGATCCGGCTTCAGTTTACGTCGCAGAATTAGCTGCTATTCAGTACACCCTCGAGATCATTGAAACCATGCCCAAAGACCATTACTTCATTGTCACGGACAGTCTAAGCTCAATAGAAGCTCTCCGAGCAATGAAGCCAGGAAAGTATCCCCCTTATTTCCTGGGGAAAATACGGGAACATTTGAGTACTTTATCTGAACGGTCTTATTTAATATCGTTAGTCTGGGTCCCTTCGCATTGTTCCATTCCAGGCAATGAAAAGGCAGACTCATTGGCTAAGGTGGGCGCATTAGAAGGTGATATTTATGAAAGACCAATCTGCTTCAATGAATTTTTCAGTATCTCTCGTCAGAAAACTCTCGAAAGTTGGCAAACTTCATGGAGCAATGGCGAACTGGGACGATGGCTACATTCCATTATCCCTAGGGTATCGACGAAACCTTGGTTCAAGGGGATGAACATGAGTCGTGATTTCATTCGCGTTATGTCACGACTCATGTCAAATCACTATACATTCAACGCACATCTCCGGCGTATCGGGATCGTGGAGAACGGGCTCTGCACCTGTGGCGACGGTTATCAGGACATCGAGCATGTCGTGTGGTCGTGCGTAGAGTATCGCGACGCCAGGTCGAAGCTACTGGAATCCCTCAGGGCCCGAGGTAGACCGCCTGAGGTTCCGGTTCGGGATGTGTTGGCGAGTCGGGATAGTTCATATATGCTTCTCATATACCAGTTTCTCAAACACATTAATATACAAGTGTAATCTGTTACATCTGGCTTAGAAAGTTCCTCCTATTTATCGACGTTGTTTCAACTGTGGCTAAGAATTATTTCTCAACTGCAGGTTCGACACTAACTTCCGCCGATTATCCCGATTCCTCATCTGTCCACCATCTTCATCGGAACTAACAAGATCTTTTTGCTGTCACTAACTTTTCGTTCCCCCCTCCCCGTCTCTTCACCATCTCGATGTCAACTAATTAGATCTCTGTCGTTTTAGTCATTTTATTCCCATATCCCCTTTTTACTCCGTTTTCCGCAATATTTACTTCGCTATATTTTTTTTTCATTTTCTTCTGTAACAACACCATCATCGCCCACGGAAACTTATCAACAGCATGCGGGCCACCCGCCGGGTATTCGTAACCTGGGGGTGTTTCCCGCGGATCCACACGGACCGAAGAATGCGGCCAACATGAATATTCACCAACGCCATATGGAAGACTCTCATGAAATATTCAATTCACCGGCCGATCACCACATGAAGGCTGGATCTGCCAAAGTCAACCACTGCGACCCAAATATGACATTACTTAATGATACAACCCTAGTTTTAAGTTAGTCGTAAATTTTAAATTAGTAAAAGCCCTTGGCATCTTAGAGCTTAAGCAGTGTGCCTTAAACATTATATTCTTGAATAAAAAAAATAGGAAAACGGCTCACAATGAGTTTTGGTTCGAATAAATACATTCTACTCATTTTAATAAGTTAATGATTTTCTTGGGTTTCTGGAAGTGCTTTGTCGTACAAAAAGCTAACGGATATAATGATTGTTGGAGCCCCCCGGGAATTAGTCACACGATTTTAGCTATTGGTATGCTTAGTAGAGAAGCTCAGGAGACTCGAAATAAAAGTAACCGGAACTTCAGAGAGCACCATGCTAGAAAATTCAGCAGAATCGTGAACATCGAAGAAGCTTTTGAAAGACTTCAGACCCTATCTTGGCATTGTCGAACAAACAAAATAGGAGTTCAGAAGACTTAGCCTAACAAACAAAATATTTAGTTTTTTTTTTTCATAAATACGTTTATTTCATAGGCAATATACATAAGTTTTTCTTCGCCGTGGCATCCACAATACATAGTAGTTTAAACCTAATACATTTCGAATATCATATTAGTATGTTGGTACTCATTAGTTAATCTAAACACTGTTTTTATCAAGCGAGTTGCTATTTTAAATTACATTAAATAAAATACATTTATTTTGTACATGATCTTATAACTATTTCAGGATTGTTTGTATCAGTTCACCACTTATATTCAATATCCTATAGTTGGCTATTGGTTGAACTCATGGAAGAGAAAACAGTTTAACATAAAATAAAATTTAAATTGGAACTCCAATGGATTTAATGAAATGATAAAGAAGTTTCATGTATGGAAGGTCACGACAAGCAAGAATGTCGCGAACTGGGACATTGGATAGTCTACCTTGGGTACGCAAGGAATTTATTAGTTGAGATCTGACATCACGAAACTCCACGCATGTCCAAACAACATGGTCAATATCGCGGTAACCTTCGCCGCAAGCACAATGATTAGTCTCGGAAAGTCCAATTCGAAGGAGATGTGCATCTAACGTGTAGTGATTGGACATGAGTCTGGACATCACACGAATGAAATCTCTACTCACATCCAGTCCCCTGAACCATGTCTTTGTCGATATTTTAGGAATAATTGAGTGCATCCACCGACCCAGATCATCTTTATCCCAAGAAGCTTGCCAGCTGGCAAGTGTTCTTTGGCGAGACGCGCTATAGAATTCGTTGAAAGCAATCGGTCTCTCATAAATTTCACCCTCAATAGCACCACGTTTGGCTAAAATATCGGCTCTTTCATTGCCTGGAATGGAGCAATGAGCCGGAACCCAAACTATTGTGATTAGATAATTATTATTCAATATGTCGTTCAGACACTGTTTTATTTTACCCAAGAAAAACGGTTCATTTTTGCCAGCAGCGTTTGAGCGAATGGCTTCAATGGCACTCAGACTATCTGTGAAGAGGAAATAATGGTTTGGAGATAATGTGACGATTACATTCAAGCTATAATGAACTGCTGCTAACTCTGCTATATAAACAGATGCAGGTTCTTGAAGCTTGAATGAGGCCGAAACATTATTGTTGAACATACCAAACCCTGTCGCTTCTTCCATTCGCGATCCGTCCGTGTAAAACATTTTCTCAGAGTTAATATGCCTGAACTTACTTGAAAATATTTTTGGGATTTCCATAGAGCGTAGGTGGTCCGGGATTCCACGCACTTCGCGCTGCATGGATGTGTCGAAAAATAAAGTTGAGTCAGGTACATTTAGGAGGCTGACACGGATAGGAATATATCTTGAAGGGTTGATTTCCTGTGACATATGGTTAAAATATACTGTCATGAATTTTGTTTGAGATCGAAGCTCGACTAGTCGTTCGAAATTATTAATTACCATGGGATTCAGCACATCACATCTTATTAGCAGGCGTGATGAAAGCTCCCAAAATCGAGCTTTTAATGGAAGAACTCCCGCCAGAACTTCAAGACTCATTGTATGTGTCGAATGCATGCAGCCTAAAGCAATTCGCAAACAACGGTACTGAATTCGCTCAAGATTGATAATATGAGAATTTGCAGCGGAACGAAAACAAACGCATCCATATTCCATCACTGAAAGTATCGTTGTCTGATACAATTTTATTAGATCTTGCGGATGAGCACCCCACCAAGACCCTGTTATTGTTCGAAGAAAATTTACTCTTTGTTGGCATTTCGTTATCAGATACCTAATGTGTCCTCCCCACGTGCATTTGGAATCAAACCACACCCCGAGGTATTTGAAAGTCAAAACCTGTTCGATTATTCTTCCCATCATATGAAGCTGAAGTTGCGCGGGATCATGCTTTTTTGAAAAGACGACCAGCTCTGTTTTCTCCGCAGAGAATTCGATACCAAGATGAACAGCCCAAACGGACAATTTATCTAAGGTATCTTGCAATGGTTTTTGCAGATCAATAGCTTTGGATCCAGTAACTGAAACCACGCCATCATCTGCCAATTGTCTTAGTGTACATGGGGTTACTAGACAGCTGTCAATGTCATTCACGTAAAAATTATAGAGGAGCGGACTGAGGCATGAGCCTTGCGGGAGACCCATGTAGCTAATTCTGATTGTTGCCAAATCGCCATGTGAAAAATGCATGCGTTTCTCTGACAAAAGGTTGTGCAAATAATTATTTATAACCGCTGGGAGTCCATGTTGGTGGAGCTTGTCTGAAAGAACATCAATGGAAACTGAATCAAATGCTCCTTTAATGTCTAAAAATACAGATGCCATTTGTTGCTTTTGAGCGAAGGCAATTTGGATGTCAGACGAAAGTAATGCAATGCAATCATTCGTCCCTTTATTTCTACGGAAGCCAAACTGAGTATCTGACAACAAACCGTTCGTCTCGACCCAAGTGTCGAGACGTCGTAGAATAATTTTTTCGAACAATTTTCTGATGCAGGACAACATCGCAATGGGTCTATATGAGTTGTGATTGGAAGCTGGTTTCCCCGGCTTTTGAATGGCGATAACTTTCACTTGTCTCCAGTCAGGTGGAACAATATTTTGCTCAAGAAACTTGTTGAACAATTCCAACAAACGTCTTTTTGCGAGGTCGGGCAGATTCTTCACCAAGTTGAATTTAATTCTGTCCAATCCAGGAGCGTTATTGTTACAAGACATGAGTGCTATGGAAAATTCCATCATTGAAAAGGGGCTATCAATGGAATCATCATTTGAAGAAGACTCCCTAACAATGCTATGCGTAGGAACGGAATCTGGACAAACTTTCCTCGCAAAATCAAATATCCATCGATTCGAGTACTCCTCACTCTCATTTCCTACGTTACGATTCCTCATTCGTCTGGCCGTATTCCAAAGAGTGCTCATTGAGGTTTCTCTTGACAAACCTTCCACAAAATGTCTCCAATAGCTGCATTTCTTAACCCGAAGTATGTTCTTGTACTTGGTTTCTAAAACCAAGAATTTTTCAAAATTCTGAGGAGTTCCTCCTCCTCGTTTTAAAAACGTCTTGAAAGCATTTTGTTTCGCGTGTTTAGCATCTGAGCACTCTTTGTCCCACCAAGGATTTGGAGGTCTTCTGTTAGACGATGGACCAAGAAATCGTTTGGTTTGGGCTTGTTCTGCGGCCTCCAGAATCGAACAAACGAGGAAGTCATATTCTTCAAGTGGGGGAAGCTCTTCCATTGAAGTTAAGACACTTGAAATATTACTTTGGTATTTAATCCAGTCAATATTTTTTGTCAAATCATATGGAATATTAACTGAATTAGCAATGCCTTTGTTACTGCTAATTGAGATGATGATTGGTAAATGATCGCTACCATGTAAATCAGGAAATACTTTCCAGGTGCAATCTAGTCGAATTGAAGTCGAACAAAGAGATAAATCTAATGCACTTGGACGTGCAGGAGGTCTTGGGATCCGTGTCATGCTACCCATATTTAGTACCGTCATGCTAAAATTGTCGCAAATATTATATATTAGAGATGATCTGCTATCATTGTAAACGGAACCCCACATCATTCCGTGCGAATTGAAATCTCCTAAAATCAAACGTGGAGCAGGAAGGGCTTCGACAATTTCATTAAGCTGTCGTTGTCCAACTTGAGCTCTTGGAGGAATATATACTGAAGCAATGCAAATGTCCTTTCCTTTAATGTTTATTTGACAAGCAACAACTTCTATACTAGAAGTCGAAGGAATGTTTAATCTATAAAAGGAATAACATTTCTTAATTCCTAAAAGCACTCCACCATACGGGGAGTCTCTGTCGAGACGTATAATGTTAAAGTCATTAAAATTTAAGGCTATGTTTGATGTAAGCCATGTTTCGCACAAAGCAAATACATCACATTTTTGACTATGCAACAAAACTTTAAATGAATCAAGTTTTGGCATGATGCTTCGACAATTCCACTGCAGGACAGTGATTGAATCATTTGCGGCGGATGATAAATTATCCATCAAATGATACAAAACCTGTAAGAGCTGGCCATTGAGCTGATAACTGTTTCAAAAAAGTTCTAGCTATTGGAAGGAATGCTGTTATGATGGTCTTTAGAGGTTCAGAAATATTGAATGCAGCGAAAATCCATTCTACAATTTCCGAAAATTTCAGTAATCCTGTTGGTGAATGTGAAATGGAGCCCACTGGATTATTGTCTTTTCTTGAGCTAGTTCCTGGATTGGTTTGTGAATTTGACAAACCAGGAGGCACAGTTTTTGGTTTTAAATTTGGCTTTTTAGCTTTAACACGGGGATCTTTTTTTGAAGGTATAATTTTAGGTGTCTTTTTTGGTATTTTGTGGTTTGTTAATCTCCTCTTAACAGACCCTTGAGGAGTGACAAACGAGGTATCTTCACTATTTCCGTCAGAGTCAGATTCCTCTGGCTCCGCAAGATTTGAAAAACCGTTTTCGGTTTCCAAAGGGGAGACATGTATGACCGTTTTGAGCATTTCTGCATATGTGCGCTTAGACCGTGCTTTTAAAGAAAGCTTCATTTTGTCTTTACGCAGCTTAAATGCAGCGCACACTGAAAGATCATCATGAGGGCTTTCCCCACAATAAACACATTTTTCAACATCTTTATCGCAAAGATTATCCTTATGAGGCCCTTGACATTTGATACATTTGGACTTATTACTACAGTAAGTAGCTGTATGTCCGAATTTTTTACAGTTCGTGCAATTCATAACATGCGGTACGAAAAGCCGAACAGGAAGACGAATTTTATCGATATAGACATGGCTAGGCAATGCAGATCCGGCAAATGTTACGCGAAACGAATCTGAGGGACGATAAGACTTTTTTCCATCGACAATAGATGCTGAGTACAATTGTTTGCACTCGAGTATCTTAACTCCCTCAAGCATGGAGTTTTTAAAACGGCCAACTCCATTTTTAAGTAAATCATCTGCTGTCAGACTTGCTTCAGTCACAACACCGTCAATTTCTACCTCCTTCGATGGAATGTAAACTCGATATTCAATAGCAAATAATTTACAGGTTACAATATCGTTTGCCTGTTTCAAGTCGTTAACTACAACTCGAATTTTATCTCTATTAACCTTACAGATTTCTTTAACTTCAGAGAAATGTGATGTCAAATCCTTTGTAATTTGCATCAAGTTTAAAATCTTTTCTTTTTTTCGAAGATAGACTATCCATGGCCCAGTGGTACCCTGTGGATAATGTTTAGCCCTCGGAGTATTTAAACTTTTACTAGTATCCGGAATCGGATTCGGATGATCTTCCATGAGATCATCCATTACATTAAATTTTTTTTGTAAATTAATAATACCAAAATAAAAACTTATGTTTAGTAAAATTTCAGATATAAGAAATAAAAAATAAATTAAATTAAATCTACCTTGTAGCTGATGTCTCTGTTCCTTTATCGTGAAGAACGACGTGAAGCTCTTCCAACGATTTCCAATTGGCAGTCTTTTGCTGTTTCCAATTGGCAGTCTTCTGTCGTTTACTGCTATCTCAGTTGCTCTGCCGTCGTTGTGAACACCACTGCACTTGCTGTACCTGACCCCAGGTACAGTGCTTTTGCTCTTGGTGGCGATCAAATGCGATGCTTGCAGTGTAGCACCTCGCGATATATGCCGTCTCTTTTGATCCTACGCAGCGTACAAATTCTGGTACCTGGTAGATCAGCACTGGGTTGCTTTAGCACCTCTGTGCCTTTGCACCCCTTCGTCTTCGCACCTTTATGCGATGGCACCTCTGTGACTCGTCACTTCTATGCTCTCGCACCTCTGTGTCTCTACACCTCTGTGCGTATGAACGGGATGGCCTTCGTTGCTAGCTTTCCAGTCGGGAAACGCCCCGAATATTGCGTTTGCTATGGGCAGTTTAACTACCTGAAGCTTAGAATTGTCTCGGTAGCAGCCGTTAACTCACGAGCCAGTACAATCGAAACACAACCTCTTCGCTTGAATGGTTTTTACTGAATGATATATTTAGTTTTAGAAAATAAAATAATTCATCGTTTCATTTATTCAATACATACCAAACCGCCATCAGCTGTAGTCCTATGTTTTATTTTGAATGTTAACGATACTATTATTGCGATAACGGTTTCGAAATTAATTGAATCAGTTATTTTGGTAATAACATTGATGAAATTGTTCAGTAGAAAATCTATTTTCGGCTGTAGTTCCTGTGTGTCTTATTTCTCGAATGGACAATGTATGGAACACTTGGAGAACTAGTTTGATACTATTATTTTTTAAAGGAAGTATGTTGATACGTTAAGCCGTTTAAGAGTTATGCACTACTTTTGAGTTTTTGAAGGTATTTTTAAGATTAATTTAAATAAGGTAAAAAATAACACCCTTCCAATTTTCTCTTAAAATTTAACTTATATTATGACCTTCGAGAAACCGCATAGGATACATTTTTATCGATCGGACATCTAATGAATATTGATGCTTGAAGCTTGACTAGGTTTTCATGAAAAAACAATCATAACTTTTTACTGGTAGCTCATATGAAAAAGCTTGGTTCAACAAAATTATGCTCAATAATTAGTTGAATAACTCTTCTGAAGATAACTTTTCCGTAGAACGTTTCACAAAAAAGTTAGAACAGAAAAAGCGATTTTTCAAGTGCCACTCTACTTTTACTCGGAAAAATTGATGTGGCTCGATCAAATGAAAAGCTAGAGAAATGCTTTTTTCAGCAAAGTTGCTCAGCATAAAATTTCCTACAACTTTATTGTACACTGAAATCGTTTTTGAGTTCAATTTAAAAAGTTAGATTTGTAAACTTATTCCCGGTTTACTTACGAAAGAACGCTCAACTAGCCAAGCCCCGGCCTTTTTCAACCACGTCTCGACAGGACAACGGTCCATCACCAATGAACCCGCGTCTTACTCAAGAGGTAGTAGTAGTCTGCGCGATGACTTGACACACATACTACAGAACTTGGCTAGCTAGCACAGGGATGTGCAAGTTACATTAATTATTAGTCTCCTCCGGCCTTTAAGAGACTTGCCATATGCTACAGATTTCTGATTTCAATCTAAATAAGGACCACCCTACTAACTTTTTCCATCAAAAGGAGCACAATTTGATTACAAACAACTTTTGTGAAGACGCCAACTACAAAAAACTAATATTCGATAGGGTAAGGGCTCCCTATTTCATCTCATTTTTAAGGACATTACCTCAAAAACCTGATTTAGCCGCTAAAATCACTACGATTTTTTCATATTTCTGCCTCATTTGCCTTGCTCCACATTGAGAATTGATTCACATTCCTTTGAAATTAAAATAATATTAAAAATTTAGCTAAACACACTTCTGATATGTTCACTACTGTGCTCCTAATTTCATCTCAAAGTTTTTATATTCATCTTATCGTTGGTCTTTTATTCATCCCATAAATTAGCAATGGCGACAGCAATCAAAACCAAAATATTGCACTATTACACTCTCAGGTTCAAAATGTCAGAATTTTTCTTTAGAAAGGGCTTAATACCAACTATTAGACAACACACAATATTTTTAAAAACAGAAACCTTTGCGAAACAGTGATCATGTTTTGAGACGAATCGTTTAGAAGATATTCAGAAATATGACGAACTGTAAATCTTGAGACGAAAATGTGTCCTAAATTGAAAAGTGAGTTTGTTTTAAATCAAAAATCGATCACCGAAGTATTTAAACTCATTTCTTCCAATGAGAAAGTGTGACAATAGCTTGAATAATCATTTTAAAACATTCTACAGTTTGGGTCAGGTACGTTGTAAGATATTATTCATGTTCAAAGTAATGAGATGAAGGGATGAGATGCAAATAGGAGCTCAGATGAAATATGGAGCCGTTACCCTAGTGAAAATATTTTTGTCTCGCTAATTTCCCGTTTCGGACCATAGTGCTTTGCTAGCAGAGTTATGAGGTGGGCTGGATAAATCGTACAAACAAACAAATTTAAGCAAACAAACCGTTTGTCAATTCTGGTCGAGCCAATCCCTTTGCATAAATATAAATAATTTTCTTTGGAATCCTAAGGTCAAAAAGGAGTTCTTTACCAACCCCTCAACTTCGCTACTTTTAAGCACGAAGATTGAGATTGTCGAACATAGTCGGAAAACATAATCCTTTCAGTAATTTTGAGACTCATTTCCCTAATCTGAGAACTACAGGCATTTTCTAAGTACCCAAAAAGTAAAGCGAGTGAATTTAATCGTGTGCGAAATCGATTTGTGTGCTGATCGAAAAGATTAGGTAAAAGTATGCCTAAATCAATTACCACGCTTTAAGCTGACGACCCGTTCGAACAACAACGTTTGTTCCATCCAGTTTCTCAGGCTATCAGCCGTAGAACCCGTACGAAAGCACGTTCGTCGCACACCGTTCACACACTACTGCTCACGCCACATCCTGAGAGAAAAACTTTCCACCGGGAGTCGATCCACTACGAAAAAAAATGTGAACTAGTATTACACACAAATTGTCAAATCTGAGATATTCCCCCCCTAAACTGAAAAGCTAAAGTGACACACTGGCCACCTAGGTTCGATTCCCGACCACCAAAAAGTGATCCTGCTCGAAAAACGAAAGTTCAAATGGTTGAAAGTTCATTGATCAAAATGCTAAATAAAACTTTTCATAGAAATGCGAACTAATGAAATCCGTTTTCTGCGTTTGACTTCGCTGCGAGTTTTTTTTTTCAAGTAAAACAGTTGAACATTCAATATTGCTTTTCTCGCTGTGCGCTTCCCGGTGGTGGTGTCTGTTTATTGTGCGATTGCAATTGCTGCAGAAATATTCCCCCCCAAACCCGGATGGGAAGTGCAAAATTAAACACAAAACTGTAAGCTGTTCTGCACCACCATTCATCATATTTTACGGCCAAGCCAACCGTCGGTGGTCGGTTCTTTCCTGCAGCCGGACAGAAGAAAAAAAAACAGTGGTAAGTGAATGTGCACCGGGGCTAGCGTTCGTATTTCCGGCGCGTTCCGAGTCCGAAGTCCCAACAGCAGCAGCAGGAGTAGCGTTGGGTAAATTGCAACAATTACCGGTGTAAGGTCGAAGTGCACGGTTCCGCTAACTGTTTCACTTTGCCACTCGGCCGTTTCGAGAAAGAGGACAGAGGTGCCGGGCAAATAAATGCAGAGAGAATGAAATGCATTGAATGGAAAGTATCCGAGCGTATTTCAGGGCTTTCACATGGTGGTTTCTGTTTATTTTTTACCTAACCAATTCCTGTCCACTTGATAGAAGATGTGACGAGGTTTAGTGGGCATAACTAACACAAGTAGGACTTTGATGACAGTAACTCATACGAATCAGACCCGTATCCAGAATTTCGTTTTGGGAGGGGCCCTCAAATGAAAAAGTAATGTACCTAAAGATTACTTACCTTCTGAATATTTATATAGTACAACAATTCACAAAACTTGTGATGATGCTATATATTCTGAGATCATTTACTTTCCTAATCAGCCAAACATGTAATCGAAGGGAACTTGCGTTCATCTCATCTGCAGAATCTTGCTTAACTAAGGCATGCTCTTTCTTTCTATTTCCGGTCGTCCAGTACAATTTTATATATTATTATTATTGTCATTTATTTCATCCTCCATCTTATGTGGATTTGTCTCTGTTCAGATTCGTAGGACCAGCCTCTGCATGCTTCATCGGCAGTGGAGTTTCGACCATCCCGTAACTCTCAAAACCTCTATCTGCAGATGGTGTAATCTACAGGATCAACAGTCCCACAATATTTCTCAAACTTTTTTTTGTTCCTGCTTCTGATTTCGGGAGGGGCCAGAACCTTTCGCTCCCCCCTCCCCCAGAGTAACGCTTGTAACGCTTCGTAACGCCTATAACTTACACAAAAGTAACGCATATAACGCTTCGTAACGCCTATAACTTAAAAAAAAGCAACCCATGTAACACTTCGTAACGCCTATGATTCACAAAAAAGTAACGCATGTAACGCTTCGTAACACCTATAACTTACAAAAAAAGTAACGCAAGTAAAGAATCGAAATGCCTATAACTTACAAATCAGTAACGTTTGTAACGCTTGTAACTTACTAAAAAGTAACGCATGTCACGCGTATAATTTACAAAAACGCCTATGATTCACAAAAAAGAATCGCATGTAACGCTTCGTAACACTTATAATCTACAAAAAAGTAACGCATGTAACGCTTATAATTTACAAAACAGGTACGTTTGTAACGCTTCGTAACGCCTATAACTTACAAAAAAAGTATCGCATGTAACGCTTCGTAACGCCTATAACAGATTTCAATGAAACTTCCAAAACAGAATTTGTCACAAGTCACCGTACCTACTTAGTATTTCCAGGCATCGATCTAGTCTGTCTTTTGAACAGGATGTTCCAAATTATTTCAAGGAATCACCATAAAAAAATTCCAAAACATCTGAGACTCTACATCTAATACGGATTACATCAAGTCTGTCAATAAGAGATTATGGATTCTTTTTCCTCAAATGGTGTTTATTTCTGCACAATACATGATTATTACATAATTCCGTACAGGCAATGTCACAAGAATGTATTCTGAACTTCAAATTTTCCAATTGACGGATGTACCTTGAGGTAGCAACTTAGTACCGATGTTGTTCCTTCTATTCTAACACATCACTCAATAAATCATGTGACTAACTAAGAAAAACATCTTTTCCACCAAAAATCGATTTTACTCGGCATTGCTATCTCCTTGAAGAGTAATACAATCATTCCAAATAACCTTCGCAATCAGCAATTGCTTCTTCATTGGAGAATGAATTTCTTACCAGCGAGCATGCGTAGTCACTGCGGGGCAGATCTGGGCTATACGGTGGATGAGGAAACAATTCAAAGTTTAATTCGTTCCATTTAATTTTAGTTGCCATCGGCTTAGTGAAACTGTGGTTTTTCTTCGACATATGAGGTTTGTTTTTCGTTGATTTTTTTTTGCATTCGAACGATCCAACGCTTTGTCGTATTTGCTATTGATTGTTTTTTTTTTCTTTTCTCAAGATAGTCGATGTAGATTATACCATGTGCATCCCGAAATACTGAAGCCATAACCTTCCCAGCTGAGTGCGTTGCCTTTAGATCAGATGCTGATCGTTTTGATTCCGAAGTAAAGTGCTGGATCCATGTTTCATCCAATGTCACCTATCGACGTATCTTCATGAATCAATGATAAATTACCGCACGAACCTAATTTCAAAATTCAGTTCCAGAATCCTGGTCAAAAATTCAGCTTGCCGAAACCTGATTCTAAATCCTGTTTCATAATTTAGTTCAAGAATTTAGCAACTTAATTCAGATACTATATTCTAATAACTACTGAACTGAACTGAACTGAACTTACTTCTAAGCTTGTATTCTAATCCTGGATTCTGAAATGAAAGTGAATTTTGAATCAGAATTCTGAACTTAAAACTTAGATCTGAATTTAGGAACTTAATTTTGAAACTGGATTCGAAATCTGAATTCATAACTTGAGTTTCGGAAATGTATTTTGTAACTTTATTCTGGAATTCAATTCTTGCCTAGAATTCTGAAACAGGATTTTCGTATTTCATTTGTATTCCTAACAAAGCTATCAAAATCAAAGATAGCTAGGATTTGACCGAACCACATTAGATCGAAAAAAAAAACAATACGTCGTTATTCAGCATAAGGGTGCTGATCTCTGAACCTAGATTCAAGAACTGCATTGATGATCATCTCTCAAGAATTAAAATCTAGACTGAGATTCTGAAACTGAATTTTGCACCCTATTTTCAGACTTGAATTCTGAACTAATGTTTGTACCTAGATTCCGGAACATAATTCGTTACCTGGATTGTGTGACTGAATAAAATCTGATCCTGAGTTCTGGAACTGAATCTTGGATTCTGGAACTGATTTAAGAATCTGAAATTTCAAATTGGATACTTGGCCTAAACTCTGCAACTGAAATCTGAACCAGTTCTAGCTAAATTCTAGAATCTAGATTTCAGTGTCGGAATCCATAATCAGAATTCAGTTAATGATTCAGTTCCAGAGTTATTTGTACTCGCAAAAAATCTGGAAAATTACTCTATGTTGATGATCTGAAAATTTTCCGTTAAAAACAGACTCTCCTCTACTGTACTTCAAGAAGACTTAGTTAGCAGTAAGCAAATGTTGTTTGTTACGAATGCACTTTCCAAGGCCACGTCATTGAAAGGGTGAATTTTCGGAATTATCTACTTTAATGTGATATTTAACAGCCTTCTCAGACTTTCGAGCACTTTTCGAGCACTGAGTTTTCTAATACGAAATGCTACTGATGTTATTGACTCCTACTCACTTAAAGTTATCTACTGCGACCTAATTCTTTCAAAGTATCGTACGATTCGCACTGAGGAAAACTAGAATCTGGAATAACATGTGGATTAAGAAGTAAGCCCGGGACTAATAAGGAAAAATACATTTTTTAGCAAAGTTAAACTTTATTCAACAATAAACACTCCATCAATAGACACACATCAGTGATTCCCTCGTTGGAATAGAATCTCCTTACTGGGAGCATTTTTTTAGGCCTGAAAATAGATAGTAGTCGCTGGGGGCCGCATCCGATGAATAAGGGGAGTCCAGTGAAAGCTCAATTTATGCAACTTCGCCATGGTAGCGAGCGTCTTGTGACACGGCGCACTGTCTTGGTGGAAGAGCCCTTTTTCCTTTCGCATATGAAGTCGTTTCTCACCTTTTCAAGGTAATCGATGAACAAAATTTCATGAACCTCCAAAACATTTCTTACTGACCGCAGTCCACTCGGCTAACGACTGCTTTAATTCCAAAATGTAATAATGGATTCGGTTTGATGAGTGGATGTCTACAAACGACACATGAAGTTATTTCAAAATATCAATAAACTTGGTGTTTCGCAATCAGAGCCCATGACAAATAACACTGGGTTGAACGGCAAATGAGGAGATTCCCCCGGTGGCTAAGACCTGAGAGCAAAACTTTCAATCAAGAAACGTGTGCCGTTTTTCATTGAATTGGGAACTTTTCGTGCAGTCGAGCATTCAAAAGTGTTTCATTGATTTGCACCACACGCAAAAGAAATGCCCTTTCAGGACAATTCTAGAGCAATTATTTTGCTACCGTTTTCTTTACCAAGCGTGCAAACCAACACCAACAGTAATGAACAAATAGTGCAGTGCAAACTTTCCAAAACAATTTCTTTGATCAAACTTCCAGCGCTTAAAACAACTGACACCAAGCAAATGGAATCAATAATAAAAACTAATTCGATTAAAACTAAAACTATTTCTTAAACCTAAACTCATTATCTGTTGAAAACGCGAAAAGAATACGAGATTATTATCGATTGATTGATTCGTAAGTGAGATTGCTATAGATTTACAACAATTTATATATTCGCAAATAATAATGCACATTTTTGAATTCGAACTAAATAATCCTATTTGAACGAAATACAAAACCGGGGAGAAAAAATCAAACACAAAACTCCTGCACAAATCACTAAATTGCTATGAAAGTAGTAAAAGGCATAGCTTGTTCAAATACATTCACTTTTTTTTTCCATAAATACGTTTATTTCTTAAGGCAGTTTACATAAGTTTTTCTTCGCCGTAGCATCACTTTTACATAATATTCTTATCCTAATTCAATTCTAACATAGTCACAACGTTTTGAATTTATTAAAACATATTCTCTTATAGCTTAAATATCATCTTAGGTAACTCGTCATTAATTATGAAATCTACTCGGAAATATTATTTGAACCAAACGATTAACTTCTATAAATTATAAAATAAGCTGTTATTTTCAGACATTTTGTTGATAATTTCATAAACTGTTTCGAGTTTGTTTGTATCATTACATAATTTTTATTCTAATTTAGCTATTGGTTGAACTCATGGACGCAGCTGGGATCAGAACTAAGTCTTAAAAGGGGCCTTTATTAAATTGAAACTCCAATTTTCTTTATGAAATGATAAATAAGTTTCATGTATGAAAGGTCACGACAAGCAAGAATGTCTCGAACTGGGATATTGGATAGTCTACCTTGGGTACGCAAAGAATTTATTAGTTGAGATCTGACATCACGATACTCCACGCATGTCCAAACGACATGATCAATATCCCGATAACCTTCTCCGCAAGCACAATGATTAGTCTCGGAGAGCCCAATTCGAAGGAGATGTGCATCTAACGTGTAGTGATTGGAAAAAATACATTCACTTGTAAGAAAATGAACAAAACATATATAGCTACCGAAAAAATGTCAAAACACGGTACTCTCCGTCAACGCTTGCTATGATTAAAAAAATATTATTTCAGCAACTCAATGAAAGTTCAACCCCGTAAAAGTAATTTCCGCACATTGACCAGTCGGTAATATTATACTAAATGCAAATATTGCTTTTTCCCCTTTTTCAGGCTCATCTCCATCGAAGTTACCTCCCTGGAGGATGTCTACTGGCTGGAAGATTCCCGTGCCAGTCAGCTGCTCGGAAAGGATTGGATGCTTTGGTCACAGGCTCGCCAAAAACTACCGACGTCCAAATCAAACCTGGAAGCACTGAAGGCGGACCTCTGGTCAACGGTTGTGAAGTCCAGTCAACATCAGGACGCCTGGACATGGGGCGGAATGTTGGTAGTGTCCGTTTCGGTGGCCGGTCTGGTGACTCTAGCTGCCATGACCCAACCATCGCTGGCACCGGAAGCCCGACATTCGCTGCTACAATACGTCACCGGGAAGTATCTGCTTCCGGCCAATTGCAAGGTGCATTGGGACTGGCAGGATCCGGCCATCGTCGGTGGTACCATGTGTTTTACAGTGCGATTCCACCAACGGAATGGCCATGCCTATCCAATCTGTGATACGGATCAGTTCTTCGTGGAAGTGACTGAAGGTACCAGAAAAATCATTACCATCAGTGAGCTGGGATCGCCAACCGATCCGAACAATGCCAACATTGCCAAGGTTAAGTTCACCGTCCGAACGGCGGGTCAGTACAAGATTTCAGTATTGATCGGTTCCAGTCACATCGCCGGTAGTCCGTTCGTGAAGACGTTCATTCCCGGTCCGATGGATGCTCGTCGATCACGACTAATCCGTCCGGCCAGTACGGTGGTGTGTTGCAGCGGAGCGCCTACATTCCTACACATTGAACCGCGTGATGAGCACGGAAATACGTGCCAATTCACGCCGGACTGTGATCCCATCAAGGGTTACAAGATTGAAATTTTCGATCTACACGGTAACCATAGTGATAAGCACTGTAACGCGATTACTCTTTCGTACGATAAGGTAAACTCTAGGATTAGCCTAACTGCCCTCTTTCCGGAGCCAGTGTGCCTCCGGGCCGTCATCAGCTACGACAACCAGCAGCTTCCGAATGGAGACTTCGACATCATCGTGCTGAGCAGCAGTGATACGACGTTGGTCCACAAAAATATTGCTTCCAGGAAGCACAACATTTGCTACGAAGCAAAACTGTTCGGCATTTTCGGCCAGCAGCGCTGGTCAAAGCCCAGAAAGGTACTGTGCTACGTTGGACCGAAGCAGGTCACCATCAAGGAGATGATCCTGAAAATCATTCCCAAGCGAATTGCCACCTTCCGGTTGTGTCCCTCTACCAGGGTAAGTTCTCATACTATTGTATTGTTTCTCTGAAAGTAATATCGGTTTTGTTTCTGTTTCGTAGTTCCACTTCCTACCACCATCCAACATCCAGATGAACAACAGCCACGGAGCCATCTTCATCATCGATGACGGCTGCCA
Organism: Malaya genurostris; assembly: GCF_030247185.1. Taxonomy (NCBI): domain Eukaryota; kingdom Metazoa; phylum Arthropoda; class Insecta; order Diptera; family Culicidae; genus Malaya; species Malaya genurostris. The sequence continues at coordinate 347,243,018 of NC_080571.1, forward strand.
GCCGAAGATCGAACTGGCTTCGAAGGAACGGAACGTGATTGCGGCCACTTTCACCCACTTCCTGCTGAAAAACATTGGCGGCTCGGAAACGTTCAAAGACAAACAGGACTTCTTCTACCACGAAGTGAGACTCGTACGCTGCAGCAGAACCAAAAGAACCCGAAAGAATTCTTATCGATGTTTTCTTTTTTTTTTCTTTTGCTATTCTTCTTGCCCTTTTAGGTACGAAAGTTTCATTCCAACTATTACCACGAAAAGATATCGCTCAAGGTGCAGCGGGACAAAATTCTCGAGTCGAGCATGAAAGCGACGAAGCACTTCTCCGTGTCCGACTGGTGCGGTAACTTCGAGGTCACCTTCCAGGGCGAGCAGGGTGAGTTTTTTTGAGTTGTTTTCAATTGTTTTGCCAACATTACGGATGTGATGTCGTCACTCTAGTAATTCCGATATCCATTGTTCACATGAAACCACAAAAGAGTGAAGTGATCCTTCAAATTCGCTAGTGAAGTGATCATCTAGTTAAACTTATTCTCAGTTGTTCATTCAATCTCCGAGTACGAAGCTGCTTAGAAAAACACGTAAAAGTGTCGATTTTGGCGTATTAAACTCTGGGCAGTCAGTTTTGCTAGTCTAGTTGAAAGGAATCTCTCTAATCGGGATTGTAGAACAGATTTTAATAAAGGAATCGGAAAATATGATGATTTTTTATGGAACTAATGGCCTATGGCGCAATTTAATCGACCATCACAACAGTTTTTCTGAGGAGCTCCGTTTCTTTGATTCCGAGAAGATAGCTAACGCATGGATCAATGAGTCCCGAGACTAACAATGGAAACAAAATTTTTTTTGCAAATTTTTTTTTTTTATTCATCAACTAATCACCTTTTAGGGTGATACAATGGTTCCAACGTTTTTCCAATTTTTCAATACCATGTGTATAAAAAAATTTATCTTTCGCTTCAAAATAAGCTTCAGTTCCAGCGATGACCTTCTCATTTGAGCCCAATCTTTTTCACTGGAGCATTTTTTTAAGATCAGCAAAGAGCCAGTAGTCACTGAGGGCTAAATCTGACGAGTATGGGGGGTGGGGAAGCAGATCAAAGCCCAATTCGTTCAATTTCGCCATTGTTTTCATCGACTTGTGGCAGGGTGCATTGTCATTGTCGAAAGCAATCGCGGCACCCACTTGGAAAAAACCTTTTTCATGCTCAATTTTTCATGAAGGATACACTTCCATTTTATATATGTGTCTTCTCAGCAATCTCACGGAGCTTCACTTTACGATCTTTCATTATAATTTTTGTCACTTCACTCACATTTTCCGGTGTAACGGCTTCCACAGGTCTACCCGAGCGTTCCGCGTCATTTGTGTCGGCACGACCACGTTTAAACTCGGCGAACCACCGACAAATCGTTGCTTTTGATGGCAAGAGCCCGGATAACATTTTTCAATCCATTGTTTCGCTTGCACGGTGTTTTTACCCATTAAAAACAATGTTTTATCAAAACACGAAACTCGGTTTTTTCCATTTTTTAAACGAACTACAAATCGACTTTACTCCAACCTCGATAACTCAGCTGTTTCTGGTCGGATCGACTTAAAATTTTGACTCGTTTCAAGCAAAGGTTAGTACTCTAGAAAGACGTAGTTACTGGTTTACTACGAGCGCCATCTCTGCTTTAGTCTCAGGGCTTATTGATCCATGTGTGATACCTTCTTTATTTTTTCCTGAACTTACCTTCTGTACTTGTTCCTCATATTCCTGTACGTGTAGCTCTCTCGGTGAACTTCTCACAGCTCAAAAATTATCTTTGGATGGAAATTATTTCGAATACTGTAAAGGCAGAATAATCCAACAACCCTCATAACTGCTCGCGATCAGTGAAGTACAGAATGGTATTTTTCTCGCACAGTGAGAAGTATTATCCTTCATGTTCCGTAAAACTGAATCATCTGACAATTGTTTTTGATTCGATCTCAACATTTTTCCCCAAATCAGGTACACACGTACACTTCGCACTTTAAAGCAGTTATTTCCTGCTCTTAAAAGTCCCAAATGATTCAAGCAAAATACAACAAAATCAGTTTGACGGTTTATGAGCAAGAGAGTGAATCGTTCGAATTGATAAAACATGTCGATGCGTTCCCAAATCTCGGTTCAATTGATGTAATTTAAAAACAGGAGGCAAACGGGATGGTTCGAGTACATTGGACGAAACTGTTCATAGCAACTCAAATGCAAATAATTTTAAATTTCGAAGTACTCTGGGTTGATATAATTTGGATCGTGTTTGAAAGCCAATTGAAGATGTTTAAACTCAAATAGATAACCGAACTTGCAATTCGAAGCAATTGACGAAATTTGGAGGTCGTTCGGAGATAAATTTACACAAAATCTCGTCCAAAGAATCCTTCAAATGTAGGAAATGCTTATGGAAAATGTAAGCCGAAAAAAAAACAGAAAACATCCTTCTAAGTCGAATGGAATTGTTCCAAATAGTAGAGAGCCAAACAGTTTTGGTGTTGAGTTGACGGTGTTAATTTGAAGTAGCAGCACACTTCACCTTGTCTCTGAATAAAAGTTCAGTGCATTGTGACAGCAATAATTATGTTTTCTCTAAAAAAATCGATCAAACCCGATTACCAAGTATTAGACACCATTTCTATCGCTCAACCACGTGTACTCACTTCTCACCGAACCGCGTCGTCAATGTCGTCATTTCCGGTTAAAATACCCTTTTCCGCAAGTCAATTGAGAGTGGTTTTGGCATAGTGAGCCGACGCTAAATCCGGCCAAAACAGTTTAGGTGTACTATACTTCTTATATAAAGGCAGCAATCGCTTCTGGAGACGCTCAGATCGATAGATCTCTGCATTTATATTTCCGGTAGTGTAAACAAATGATTGACTTCAAATCACAGGAACATATTGCTTGCCATACCATTACTTTTCGACCGAATTTCTCCACTTGAATCGACCTGTCCGCATCGCTCACATCCTCCCCAACGACGACAGTAAAGTATTGTGGACCTGAAAGGGTTTTTGAGTCCTCCTTTACATAAGTCTCATCATCCATCAAAACGCATGCATCCGGACACTGCAAAAGAGGTACAATTTCCGGGCCCATGTTGCTGCTCGCTTCTTCTGTTCTACACTTTGTTTCGAGATTTTCTGCTTCTTGTAGGTCTTCAGGAGATTTCGCTTCTTGATATGCTGGATCATTCCGACACTCGTTCCTGCTTTTTTTGCCAAATCACGTATTGACATTGATTTGTTCTTCATGATTAGAGATACCACTTTCTGGTCCAGTTTCGGGTTGGAAAAACCGTGTTTTCTGCCTCTTCCTGGTAGCTCATCAAAAGAATAGTGTTCCCCAAACTTATTCATGATGGTTTTACCAATGGCATGATGAATTCCAAACCGCTTTGCCAATTTTCGCATAGATTACTCTTCTCACTTAGCCATGTGTCCAGAACCTTAATTTTCACTTCCTTTTCAATACGCGACATTTTGAAAACGCCGAATTTCAACCGCACAAACAAGTAAACAAACGAAAGCTGACAGCCAAACGCACCGCATGCTGTGATTTGAGCATAAAAAAACCCTTCTTAATCCACCTAGTGGTGTGATAATGCCTTTCTTTTCTTTCATAACAGTCTCATGAAAATATGTTTCATACTTTTATTAAATAATTTTGAACACTAATTTTGACAACAATTGATGCAGATTGATTCGAGTAGTTCACAAAAGCATGCTTAAGTGTTTATGTCACACAGTCAGCATCATTTTTCCAAACTAGTGATTGACATTTGCGTTGCCTATGTGTAATCAGTGATGCTAATCTAAAATAGCCTTCTTAGTCCACTTAGTGGAATTTTCATATATCTTGAAAAATCACCATAGGGGGGAGTACATGAAATTTTCCAAATTCAAAAAAAAATTTTGATGCCAAAAGGCTTAGAATTGCATGAAACGTCGAGATTTAGTGTCATCTCGGAAAAAATTTTTTTGAAAAAGTCGACTTTTTGGGACTTAGAAAAAATATGAAAATTTTTCTAAGTCCCAGAAAGTTGATTTTTTCAAAAAAATTTTTTTTGGAGATGACACTAAATTTCGATGTTTTATGCAGTTTTAAGAGTTTCGGCATCAAAAAAAAATTTCATGTACTCTCCCCTATGGTGCTTTTTCAAGATCGAAAATTGTCAAACCTTTACCACCGGGCAGCACCCCTTAAGCATGTCCGATTTAGGTAAAATTTTGCATGAAGGCTTTTTTCGAGGTGCTTAAACTTTTAAGCACTAGAACTTAACGAAAATAGAGTTGATCCCAAAATTTTGGCACCCTTATAAAAGGTGATTTTTTTGAGGTTAGGATTTTCATGCATTATTATTTGCTCAGTATGCTCTGACATTTCATCATGAATAGACTTACTAACGAGCAACGCTTGCAAATCAGTGAATGGGCCCTAGAAAAGTTGGCAGAAAATCCGCTTTTTTATCGACAAATTTTGTTCAGCGATGAGGCTCATTTCTGGTTGAATGGCTACGTAAATAAGCAAAATTGCCGCATTTGGAGTGAAGAGCAACCAGAAGCCGTTCAAGAACTGCCCATGCATCCCGAAAAATGCACTGTTTGGTGTGGTTTGTATGCTGGTGGAATCATTGGACCGTATTTTTTCAAAGATGCTGTTGGACGCAACGTTACAGTGAATGGCGATCGCTATCGTTCGATGCTAACAAACTTTTTGTTGCCAAAAATGGAAGAACTGAACTTGGTTGACATGTGGTTTCAACAAGATGGCGCTACATGCCACACAGCTCGCGATTCTATGGCCATTTTGAGGGAAAACTTCGGAGAACAATTCATCTCAAGAAATGGACCGGTAAGTTGGCCACCAAGATCATGCGATTTGACGCCTTTAGACTATTTTTTGTGGGGCTACGTCAAGTCTAAAGTCTACAGAAATAAGCCAGTAACTATTCCAGCTTTGGAAGACAACATTTCCGAAGAAATTCGGGCTATTCCGGCCGAAATGCTCGAAAAAGTTGCCCAAAATTGGACTTTCCGAATGGACCACCTAAGACGCAGCCGCGGTCAACATTTAAATGAAATTATCTTCAAAAAGTAAATGTCATGTACCAATCTAACGTTTAAAATAAAGAACCGATGAGATTTTGCAAATTTTATGCGTTTTATTGTTTAAAAAAGTTCTCAAGCTCTTAAAAAATCACCCTGTATATATAAGAGCGGTAAAAATCAACGTGTTTTGTCGGTTACGTCACTTATACCATCATATATCTGGAACCAAAAGTCACAACCATTTGATCTTCGAACTTGATCAACGGCCCGACAGTAGCTTTCAAACGAGCTCAAGTTTGTTAGAATCGGATCAGTCATCTCTGAGAAAATTGAGCGCGTTCAAATACAACGCTTTTTGTCGGTTACGTCACTTATACAATCATATCTCCGGAACCAAAAGTCACAGCCATTTGATCTTCGAACTTGATCAATGGCCCGCCAGTAGCTTTCAAACGAGTCCAAGTTTGTTCAAATCGGTTCAGCCATCTCTGAGAAAATTGAGCGCGTTCAAATACAACGCTTTTTGTCGGTTACGTCACTTATACAATCATATCTCCGGAACCAAAAGTCACAGCAATTTTATCTTCGAACCTGATCAATGCCCCGATAGTAGCTTTCAAACGAGCCCAAGTTTGTTAAAATCGGTTGAGCCATCTCTGAGAAAATTGAGCGCGTTCAAATATCTTCGAAAAGTGCACACACATACACACACATACACACACACACACAGACATTTTCCGATCTCGACGAACTGAGTCGAATGGTATATAACACTATGGATCTCCGAGGCTCCGTTCGAAAGTCGGTTTTTCCAGCAATTCTAATACCTTTCTATAGAGAAAGGCAAAACCATCACAAATACATGCGTACAACACAAATGTATGTGGATAGCTTGTTTTCGATACACTTCTTATGGTGTTGGAGCATTTTGTTTTGTGCCTTGATGAAATAAATATATTTCTTAATGAAAAATAAAATTTCAAATCCAAATTAACAAAAGCTGAATGGTGGCAAAAAATTTACTTACATGGAATTTTTTCCAAAATTTGTAAATATCTTTCGTCATTAATTCGATAATTGAATTGTTTACAAAGCGTTTGGCAGTAAAATTGTGGATCATCTATCTAGATGATGAAAACTGTAAATGAAACTCAGACACATACCCGAAATATACTTCTGACATCAGAGACTTTTCAACTGATTCTCACAAATTTCACGCTTTTCGAAGATTGTAGACGGGAAAATATGTGATGATCTGCGAATGCAAATAAAGCCAGCAAGCGGCATATCAATATCGTAGAAAATACCACCTTCCGAAAGCCTGAAAAAATTTCCGCGATTACATCATTCAGCTGCTGGTCGTTTGCGTGCGAGCAACAGAAAAAAGTACATTTAATCTACCCGAAAAATGATAATCCGAAATGAAGTAATCAACGCTACAATTCTATTCGTTGTTATTTTTGTAGCCGTTAGAACCGCTCTTTTAAACTTTTGATATATTATGTTTATTGTTTCCTTCTAGATACGTTAAGTATCCGATCCTGTAACAATTTTTGCGTTCAGTTTTAAAAAAATGTTTCGATATTTGTAATCATACGACGTCGCGAAGTTCATTCTAAAGTTTTTAGACCATTATTTTCAGTTCATCCAGAAATCGGAAACCTGGAACTTTATATCCAACAGCATGGAAAAAGCACGAAGTTCGAACATCGAACATTGAATGTCTCAGATTTCAGAACCTAGAGCTAATTCTTAATAATACTTTAGTGGCTTATAATCTAACTAAATCTTCATAATTTTGAGTCACAGGACTAATTACGCATCAAATGATCGTAAATTATAAGGCAAGAAACTAAAAATTTACTGAAGAGATTCTGGTTCTATCTGTGGTCGGAAGCGAGATAATCGTTCATTGTCCCAAATAGTCGAGAAAAAAACAAATGATCTGGGATACCTTATTGCCGGATTCCTAATTCACGTTCCCTGTGTTGTAGAAGACTTCACTGTAAAACGTTCAGTCTGCAGAGCCCCTAAATTCGTATTTCAAAGTGATTACATGTGCGAGTTGTTTGAGATCAAGTAGATTACTCAATTTAATGTTATAATGTTTGAATGCTACAGCTTTGTATATGAGAAGGATAAAGAGAACATTTTTATACTGTGCTCAAATAGCCACACTGCTATTCACGATGGATGCGACGCAACGAGTGTGCACTGACAGAAACTACCTGCATACAACTTTGTGAAACAACACTGCTTGTCATATAACCGAACATTTTCCGTCTCCTTCCACTTACAGTCCATAGCAATCACAAAAAGTTCGCATTCCAAATCACCTAAGTTCGAAACCTGATTCTCTCCGCAGTAGGTGTGGAGGTTGCATAAAATCTTTTTTTCTTGCTAGCGAGTAATATCACCTAAATGTATACTATCCCGGACCTTTTTCGGCAGTTCTATTTTTAGCTGATGCTCGTGACGTGTCATTTCGAGAAAATCTACATCATATTAAGTTTTCAATGTGCTTTCACATCAAATTGAGTTTTCTTTTTGATCTCACATTTTACTCGGGCATCCTGTACCATGCGAGTTAAAGTCCCCTAAAACCAGCCGCGGTGAAGGAAGAAGTTCTATGATGTCTGCAAGCCGACGATGCCCTATCGAGACTCTGGGAGGAATGTAGATAGAAGCTATACATAGATCTTTGCCTTTAATATTAATTTGGCAAGCAACAACTTCAATTTCCGGTGTCGAGGGGAGGTTAATACGATAAAATGAATAGCACTTTTTAATCCCTAAAAGTACCCCTCCATAAGAGTCTTCTCGGTACAGGCGGCTTATGTTAAAATTATGGAAATCGAGGTTGATGTTAGAAGTAAGCCAAGTTTCACTCATCGCAATTATGAGTATGTATAAAGTGTTTGAAAGATTCAAGTATTGGGATGATAATTCTGCAATCCACTGATACACAATGATCATATCTTCGATTTTCATTAGTAAACTATCCATCGAAAGATACAATCGCTGCAAGGAGGGGCCATTGTTCAGGCAACTGTTTTAAAAATAAACTAACTGTTGGCAGTAGAGCAGTTAGGAAGTTTTTTAGAGGATCAGTTATATTGAAGGCTGTTAATATCCAGTCCACCATATCAGAGAATTTCAGTAATCCAGAGTTTGTCGGATTTTCTGGTTGTGTTTTGGGATCACTTCGGTGCCCCTGGATGCGCAGGAAATTCCTGGTTGTATTTTAGAAATCCAGAAGGTATTGGCTTGGGTTCTATGGATTTTTTTTGGTTCAATTTTAACGTTTTATTTCCATCTTGATGTCCACTTTGTAGTATTTTTAGAGCTTTGCGAGGAAGGTTAGGAGAGGACATAATTTGCCCTTTCCTATTTGTTCCTAGCTGAAGAGAAGAAGGTCCTACGCCGGGGTCATAAGAAGCAACAGCGTCAGTCGACAAAAAAGCAAACGGATTGTCAGGGGTAGGGGGAGTGGCTCGTTTGAGGATTTCCGCGTAAGATCGTTTGGAATGCTCCCTTACGGTTCGATTGAGCATTTCCTCGCGTTGTTCGAACTTGGAGCATTGAAAAAGATCGTTCTTTGAACCATTTGAAACAATTTGTTTTTTTTTTTTTTATAAAAAATCATTAGTTATTTAAGTACTATTTATTGTTGTTCAGAAAATGTTTCGTAGCTTTTCAAAAAAATTGTTCAATTTCGTAAATAGCGTTTTGGACTTTTTCGGCTCAAAAGTACTCCTGGGAAATAACTTTCTGGTCATCTATTGACAATGACTATCGATTTGAATAGTTTGCAGTGCAGTTTACAAATTGTTTGTTTATATTTTACTTCACCGTGTGTCAATTTTTATTATATATAGAGATACAAGCAGCAGTAGTTCTTCGAAGCTCTGTCTGCTCATGCGTAGAAATTGTTGGAATTTTGATGAATCCTGAATAGAAAGTTCTTTAATCAGCTCAACATGGAAACCATAACTATCCCGTTTTTTATAAATTCGCAAACCAATGTATGTCTGAGTTTGGTAGGTCTTTCTCCGTTTCTTTAGTTGTTTCCAAACACAACACATCAAGTACCAACGCAACGAACTTCCTTTTGTGAGATCTGATCGACATTTTGGCCCTTATTACCGATATCACTACACGGTGAAGACTAAGTGAAGTGATTATGACCCTTATTATCGGCATCACTTCACGGTGAAAATCGAGTGAAGTGAATTTAGGTTCTCATTACGGAAGTCGCTTCAAAGACAAAAGTAATTACTTGGACGACCTTGATGTCATTATGAACATAACGCCAGCAACATTTTGCAGAAAAATGAGTTTTTTCCACTACAGTTATCACTTCACTATGCGTGATACTGGTAGTAGGGAAAATCAAGTGAAGTGACATGTAGGTGAAGTGAATGTGAAAGTGGAAGTGAGAACGGTAATAAGGGCCTTTATCATAATGCAATATTCCGTTCAAAGTTCGTTGCCCCACAAACTGCCTTTCAATGTGATCACTGTGTGCAGAAAAAATGTAATAAACAGCCCACTCCATATATTTAGCAGATCGACTGAAAAGTTCGTATCGTTTCTATGAGAGGGCGCCACTAGAATTAAATCCATACCATTTTCAGTTAGTACCAACCTTCAAAAGATACGTGTATAAATTTGACAGCTGTCTGATTATTAGTTTGTGAGATATTGCATTTTGAGTGAAGCTACTTTTGTTATTGTGAGAAAAAAAAATGGAAAAAAAGGAATTTCGTGTGTTGATGAAACACTACTTTTTGATGAAAAAAAGTGCCGCCGATACCAAAAAATGGCTTGATGAGTGTTATCCAGACTCTACACCGGGCGAAGCAGCAATTCGTAAGTGGTTTGCAAAATTTCGTACTGGTCATATGAGCACCGAAGACGATGAACGCAGTGGACGTCCAAAAGAGGCTGTTACCGATGAAAACGTAAAAAAAATCCACAAAATGATTTTCAATGACCGTAAAGTGAAGTTGATCGAGATAGCTGACACCCTAAAGATATCAAAGGAACGTGTTGGACATATTATTCACGAATATTTGGATATGAGAAAGCTTTGTGCAAAATGGGTGCCGCGTGAGCTCACAATCGATCAAAAACAACAACGAATTGATGATTCTGAGCAGTGTTTGGAGCTGTTATATCGAAATAAAACCGATTTTTTTCGTCGATATATAACAATGGACGAAACATGGCTCCATCACTTCACTCCGGAGTCCAATCGACAGTCAGCTGAGTGGACTACACGCGATGAACCGAACCCAAAGCGTGGAAAGACTCAACAATCGGCCGGTAAGGTTATAGCGTCTGTATTTTGGGATTCGCATGGTATAATTTTCATCGACTACCTAGAAAAGGGGAAAACCATCAACAGTGACTATTATATAGCGTTATTAGAGCGTTTGAAGGACGAAATTTCAAAAAAACGGCCTCATTTGAAGAACAAAAAAGTTTTGTTTCATCAAGACAATGCACCGTGTCACAAGTCGATGAAAACCATGCTGAAATTGAACAAATTGGGCTTAAAATTGCTCCCTCATCCACCGTATTCTCCAGATTTGGCCCCCAGTGACTTTTTCCTGTTCTTAGACCTCAAGAGAATGCTCGCTGGTAAAAAATTTAGAAGCAATGAAGAGGTAATCGCTGAAACTGAGGCCTATTTGGAGGCAAAGGACAAATCGTACTACAAAAATGGTATCGAAAAGTTGGAAGATCGCTATAATCGCTGTATCGCCTCTGATGGCAATTATGTTGAATAATAAAAACGAATTTTGGCAAAAAAATGTGTGTTTCTAATAAACGATACGAACTTTTCAGCCGAACTGTTAAGTCTGTAACCAGTTTTATCTGTCTTATCAATGTAATCATAATACAGACATGCTAAAAAATCTGTGACAGTCAAACATACAACTGTCAAAAAATTGATTGTCGGCAGTCAAATCTGTCAGTTTATCTGCCACAGACAAGTAATTTTTCGATAGTTAATATTTAGTCTGGCAATATGATCACACAATTCACAGTCAAATGACTGCAACAGTCAAGTTTGAATGTCACTCGCAATAATATTGACGCCTGTTACGACGCACAGCCTACTACTCTGTTTTCAAATTTTGTTCCACGTATAAACCGCCAGCTCTAATCCCGCTCAATTATTTCAGGCATCGACTGGGGCGGGCTTCGACGCGAATGGTTCGAACTGGTGTGCAGTGCTTTGTTCGATCCCCGCGGGGGTCTGTTCTGTACATTCCACGACAAAAGACAAGCCCTCGTCCATCCGAACCCGAACCGAGCGGCACATCTGAAGCTGAAGCACTTCGAGTTCGCCGGGAAGGTGGTCGGCAAGTGTCTGTACGAAAGTGCCCTCGGCGGTAGCTATCGGCAGTTGGTCCGGGCCCGTTTCTCACGTTCGTTCCTGGCACAGCTGATCGGACTGCGGGTGCACTACAAGTATTTCGAACAGGACGATCCGGATCTCTATCTGTCGAAAATTAAGTACATTCAGGATACGGACCTGGACAGTAGCGAGAACCTGGAGCTGTACTTTGTGGAGGAGATTTACGACAGCACGGGCCAGTTGACGCGTACGGTCGAGCTGATTCCGAATGGGGCCCGCACGAGAGTGACCAATGCGACCAAGAACCAATATTTGGATGCCTTGGCACAGCAGCGACTGTGCAACAACGTTAGAGAGGAGATCGACAGTTTCCTGAAGGGACTGAACGGAATCATTCCGGACAATTTGCTAAGCATCTTCGATGAGAACGAGTTGGAGGTAATTACGGTTGGTCAAAACTTAATCGAAGACCGGATAACAGAAGGCTACTTTTCCTATATTCCAGCTTTTATTGTGCGGCACGGGAGAATATTCGATCGCAGATTTTCGAGCCAATCACATCGTCAATGGCGGTTCGCCTGAGTTCCGTCGGGTGCTCGGATGGTTTTGGGCGGCCGTGGGAAACTTTTCCCAAACCGAAATGGCCCGGCTGTTGCAGTTCACCACCGGATGCTCCCAGCTACCGCCAGGAGGATTTCAGGTATTTATTTCCGCTTAGACAGATTGAACCCGGATACATTTTTTTACACTTTCAGGAACTGAATCCGAGGTTTCAAATTACTGCAGCCCCAACATTCGGAAATCTACCGACGGCGCACACTTGGTAAGGGGCGGGTTTTTCCCTTTTTCACACAATTTACAATTTTCCGATTTCGGCAAATCTTTTTTTTTTTCAGTTTCAATCAACTCTGCCTGCCGGACTACGAGAGCTACGAGCAGTTCGAACGAGCGCTGATGTTTGCCATCAGCGAAGGGACGGAAGGATTCGGGATGGTGTAGTTTATCATCTCTTTACGTTTTGATGTCAAAACAAAAAAAAAGCACAAAAAAACACAAACAAACGGTACTTGCATATTCTGGCATTAGCAGAAGACCAAACTGACGTCAATTTAGTGACCTTGGAAAACCATTGCAAATTTCCGATATCTTTAGAACTCAGTTATGAGATTCATTCCTGTATCGTTACGGGGTTAGTTGATAGGCGGTTATTGTGTCAATATTCGACACCTTTTCACAGACAGTAGGATTTGTAGGTTGTAAGTTTAGCCTTTGTAAGATTAGTAAATTATTGTCAAGTATTTGTTTCAAGGACCAATTCAATTGAAGCCGGCAGTAGGCCAAAAAATGTTACGACTTGTATCCAGCTTAGATTTCGTGTTACTGAATTACAACAAAAAAAAAACATACATATTCAAGAGCAAACTACTCTTAGTTGAGACTATCGAATCCCGTTTTGACTTTGGATGAAATAGTTCTCCTATTGGTGCCAAAACCATTGTCATGTTTGTCCATTTACCGTAAAAGAAGGGGAAAGACGTCGTCGGACCGAAAATAATAAAACTACTAAAATTATAAAACGTACAGTTCTACGATTATAGTTATTAGTGCCAAACTTTGCCTGCATAATTGATTCTGATCAGTGCATCGATCATCGGATCTCAGTTTAGTTTCGACAAATGCGCCTTATTGAAACTTTAGAATGTTAATATTTGATATCAAGCGTACCAAAACAAACAAACAAAAAATCAAAGTAAACAAGGCAAGTAAATTAAAACAAAATGATTCACCTAAATAATAGCGTTAAAAACACACACACACAATCATCAATCTCACTCGAAACGTATCAGTCATATGTAATCCAATCTAGTTGTTCGACTAGACGAAACTAAAACTGCTTGATTTCCTAGAGCAAAAGTGAAAAAAATATTCATTCCATAGGAAAACTAGATGTTTAAGAAGATGACTTTAATTTTCTACAGTCGTCGAACAAGGCAAATTAAATGGAAAATACTACTACCAGTATCTGACAAGTAAAAAACTAAGCTCTAGTTCTGTGATACCGAAGAAAAAACAAAAACACAAATACTAAACAAAATAGCATTAATTTATGTGGGCTCATTTATGCTGATTTTTCGTTTTCGACGCATAACGGTAAACGGAAAAACCAAAGGAGTGAGGTGGCAGTACAGTGCAAGTGGTTTGTAAGAACATGGTTGGAAGGAAATCGATGAAGGGACGAATAGTGCGAATTCATTTAACCCCGTTTATTCTTTTACTCAAATTGCTTGGCTTGGTGAAATTTAGTAAATCTTCACTCGATTTCTATTATTATACTAGCTGGCCCGTCGAACTTCGTCTCGCCTGAAATTATTTTTTTAAATTTGTGTTTTCGGACAGCAGAGTTGTCAAACGTTAATGTTTCTTTCCATTATTTTACTGATTACTTGGCTTACAATAAACGAATTACGACAAATTCATATCCAACATCATGAATTATTGTGGATATGTTCAATGCTTTTGTTACGCAAAAACTAAACAAATGCACCAATTGCCATCTCATCCTTCGAGTCAGTGTATTGAACAGAGATTGTATATCTCTCTCAAACAAAAGATTTGACATGTGGGATGATGGATTTGATTGAATCATATCTGACTGGTCGTAGTATGACCGTGAGAATTGGCGACTGCGTTACTCCATCATTCATCGTCCAGCTCTGGCATTCCTCAGGGAAGCCATCTAGGACTATTCTTATTTCTGCTATATCTAAATGATCTAAATTTCGCATGCAATGCATGAAGCTATCATTCGCCTACGATTTCAAGCTGTTTCATCTCATCAAATATCTGAAAGACTCAAACTTCTTGCAGTCACAGTTGGATGTATTTTTTAACTGGTGTGCAACGTCAACAGAATGGTTATAAACGCCTTCAAATGTTTCGTCATCTCCTTCTCTCGTAAACGAACCACGATCATGTATGATTACACTATTTCGCAAGCTGTACTAAAACGGGAGACATCAAATAAGGATCTAGGAGTGTTATTGGATTCAAAACTTAGTTTCAAAGATCACATAGAATCTCTAAAGCATTAAAGATGCTAGGATTCGTCTTTCGCATCTCAAAAAAATTCAATAACATATACTGCCTGAAATCGCTTATATTGCGCTCTAGTTCGTTCTACACTGGAGTATGCTGTTGTTGTTTGGGCACCATATTACCAAACTGATAAGCTGCGCATTGAAACTGTTCAGCGCAAGTTCATTCGTTTTGCTTTGCGTCGCCTGCCCTGGAGGGATCCATTTAATCTTCCAAGCTACGAAAATCGTTGTAGACATACACTTCGATTTGCTATCTGTCCGCCGTGATACACAAAAAGCTTTTTTCGTCGCGAACCTCATCCAATCTCGAATTGATAGTGCAGATCTCCTACAACAGCTAAGTTTTGACATTCTTCGGCATAATTTGCGGTTTAATCCCTTTCTCAGAATTCCTCGTGCTAGAACTAACTATGGGTTCATTGAACCGTTTTCGAGTATATGTCGCGTATTCAATACTTGCTCTGATGGATTTAATTTCAATTTATCTCGTAACGTCATTAAAACCCGTTTTCTCCAAATATTTTCCCGCTAGTTTTATTAGGATAATTAGTCAATATGAATAGTTGTTAGTTAGCTTTGTAGTTTAAATAAGGGTAATTTAAGATTTCGTTATGTATCATTTGGTCAAATGTTATTTGTTGATACAAAAGATGAGAAGGTTTTATGCCTGCTGGAGAAGGAGAACCAAAATCTCAGCTCCAGCAGGCTTTTCCCTTGCTCCTAAATAAACAAATAAATAAAAATAACAGATGGATGAAAAAGAGATGACCAAGATAAATACTTTAAATTGACCCCACAAATTTCCAAAAGCAGTCCTTGGGGATTGTTGTTTATCATTGAATATTAAGACTTGTTTGTACTGAAGACGTTTAAAAATTTAATAGCAAATCCTTAGGGATTATCGAAAGTAATAAACTAATTTTGAAAGGTTGTCCATAACTTGCTTCACCGCTAGTGATATTATTTAGTCGTGTTTGATGAATGTTCGTAGCAGGATAATGACAGGATCAATTTTTGATTAACGAATTAGCGATAAAATGAAAAATACTTGAACATTCGAAAGTTCAAATTACCCTTTTATTAAATATTGTGTCCATTAGCTTTGACATGAACGCTGGATTCGTTCAAGAATTGTATCAAAAGGTCTCTCATTCGTCGAGTCACCACATCGTTTTTCTTAGTATTCAGTCCTGAGAATCAATATTCTGTTCTAGCGGAGTGAACATGAGGAGTGATTATACCAGTATTCTTCTTATCGTTAAAGCCAATGTATAAAACAGCAGATCTCGCAACTAATGGTTCTTACATGCCACGATTTCTCCTTCAGATATGATATTCACGATTCGCATATGGTAATTCGTCAAGTAATCCAAAGTTCGGAAAAAGGAAATGATTTGACTTAAGCAGCTTACAAATGTCATGAATACCATCCGTTTTGAAGTAAACCACTCTTGAAAACTCACCCGAATCGGCTGAACAAACTTCAGCATGCTAAATGCAAGGAAAATATTTTCATCTGAACTCATTATTTCAACAGCAGAAACCTATCATTGATACGTAAAAAAATCGTTACATAATTTTATTTGTTCAACTCACGCCCACGATGGCCAACATAATTCATCTAACTACATCTACTGGTAAATGACATTAGAACTTGTGCTTCTGTTCACGGTATAGCTAAAACAGTCATTTGGCAAGTAATGATTTTGATACCCACGATAAGCACGTGTTTCCAAATGACGAATCAATCATGCATGTAAAATCTCCACCCAAATCTACTCGTTGCGCGCCAAAAGATTCTTTCAACGATCTAGTATTCCTTTCTTCGACGGCCAAACACTTATGCAACTCGTTATGCGCCAAACACCTTCCGATGATCTAGCAATCATTGGCGACTTTTTCAGTGGAAAATTTCATTGTCCATACAAAATAACTTTATTGGGTTTTCCCACTTTTTCGGTAAGTTTTCCTAATTTTTTTGATGTACGAACCCGGTGGGGGTAAAAACTGATCAAACAAAAAAAAAGCATCTCAATCCGTCCATCCGTTCTTACGTGATGCGATTACAAAGAATGATCTCTGCATTTTTATATATATAGATATTCTATTTTGACTGGGAACACATACTCAGACAAAATGAGTAGTGAAAATCAATTCAAGGCAATTCTTGAGATGCATAAAAAATCACTATTTCAAAAGATTAATATGGCAGTTCGCTTTGTGCTACGGTACGTATTACATCGTTTTGAATACTGTGCTAGACGAGTTATACACCCTCATTCTTGTTTACGTCCGTATCGGCAGTACGACGAACGGGTACTTTCGAACGAATACGAATAAGCCATTCTTGTTTTCACTCGAATGAATTTGAACGCGACTCGTTTGCCACAAAAATTCAAATATCAGTAAACTTCTTCAAATAAATGCTAAGCCTTGATGAAATCAGTCCAATTCTTGTGATTAACCATATGCGAAATGCTAAAATGTATGGCAGTTTAACTTCAAACGATACGTGTATTCGAACATCATTCGTACGAACGGAAAGTCCCATTCTCGTTTACGGACGAATATACGAAATGACGAGGTTTCGATTCGTCAGTTTTATATTGCGAATCAATCGTTCGAACACATTGTAAAAAGTTTAACCGATTTCTAACAAATTTATTTTCGAGTCTAAGGGTGATTTGCAATCAAATCATTAATTTGTGTATTGCAGAAAACATTTAGAAAGCATAGCAGTATAGTAAAATGCTGTTTTTTTTCTGGCGAGCCTTCGAATATATGCGCGGTTCCAAGTTTTTACGCATCAAATTTTACATCTATTAGGTACTTTATGGAAAATACGCCATGGATAAACATGCTTTATTTTATATTAAATGCATGATTTTACCAATGTAATAAATATGGAGACTATCGAAAACATGACAAAATTGCAAGAAAAATGCAGCATATTTTTCGCCGATACTAGGGTAACAGAGGTATTTTGGCCCACCTAACAAACTTTATCGATTTTATCGGATTTTATCCATGTTAAGTACCCCATGTTGCATCAATTTGATTACCTATCAATATTAAATTACCTATTGCGGGAGGGTTTTTCAAAGATATCACAACATTTGGTGGATATTTGTACAAAGTGGGCCAAAATAAAATCAATCCTAAAGTGGGCCAAAATACCTCTGTTACCCTACTGATCGGACTGCTATTTTAAAAGCTTTTTTTACTTTGCATGAAGTTTAATTTGAAAATTTCACTTACCGACATGAATAAAATTGGTCCTGAGTACGATATTTATTTCTTATGTAGCATTCGTCACTTCCTTGATGCTTGGAATCTTCCTAAAAAAAACTACCTGCGCTGCCGATCCTTCTTTTGCACAGAAGTCGCGTACGTACATGTTCGAGTGAAAACAAGAATGACTTGTTCGCATTCGTTCGAAAGCATGTGTTCGTCGTATGGTCGATACGGACGTAAGCAAGCATGATGATACAAAGTCTGCGAAAAAAACAAGTGAAATAATAATGATAGCAAAGATTTTTAATTACAACTAAAATCTGTACCAGAACTGATAGTTTAAAGTTGGATGGGCGTTGTTTTTATGCATGTGCGATGTTTGAAATAGTGATTGATTCGAACGTAAACAGGAATACGAATTTGATATACTTTCGAACGTATCGCATACGGTCGTAAACAAGAATGAGGGTGATAATTCTCTATACGTTCTATTGTTGATCGAACAATGCCGGACGCTTTGCCAGTCCGTCGTGTGAGAAAGTACAATTCCCAATACGAGGGCCCATATTTGGTGATTGCAGAAGCAAAACATGGTCATTTGCATTGTTCAAAGGTGGCCAAAACAATCATCCAAACCTTCGGAAAGGACTATGAACGAGCTATACCTAAAGGGTGATTTTTTAAGAGCTTGAGAACTTTTTTAAACAATAAAACGCATAAAATTTGCAAAATCTCATCGGTTCTTTATTTTAAACGTTAGATTGGTACATGACATTTACTTTTTGAAGATAATTTCATTTAAATGTTGACCGCGGCTGCGTCTTAGGTGGTCCATTCGGAAAGTCCAATTTTGGGCAACTTTTTCGAGCATTTCGGCCGGAATAGCCCGAATTTCTTCGGAAATGTTGTCTTCCAAAGCTGGAATAGTTACTGGCTTATTTCTGTAGACTTTAGACTTGACGTAGCCCCACAAAAAATAGTCTAAAGGCGTCAAATCGCATGATCTTGGTGGCCAACTTACCGGTCCATTTCTTGAGATGAATTGTTCTCCGAAGTTTTCCCTCAAAATGGCCATAGAATCGCGAGCTGTGTGGCATGTAGCGCCATCTTGTTGAAACCACATGTCAACCAAGTTCAGTTCTTCCATTTTTGGCAACAAAAAGTTTGTTAGCATCGAACGATAGCGATCGCCATTCACTGTAACGTTGCGTCCAACAGCATCTTTGAAAAAATACGGTCCAATGATTCCACCAGCGTACAAACCACACCAAACAGTGCATTTTTCGGGATGCATGGGCAGTTCTTGAACGGCTTCTGGTTGCTCTTCACTCCAAATGCGGCAATTTTGCTTATTTACGTAGCCATTCAACCAGAACTGAGCCTCATCGCTGAACAAAATTTGTCGATAAAAAAGCGGATTTTCCGAATGGACCACCTAAGACGCAGCCGCGGTCAACATTTAAATGAAATTATCTTCAAAAAGTAAATGTCATGTACCAATCTAACGTTTAAAATAAAGAACCGATGAGATTTTGCAAATTTTATGCGTTTTATTGTTTAAAAAAGTTCTCAAGCTCTTAAAAAATCACCCTTTATATCTAAAACAAAAAAGATGATTCTTATGAATAATGGAGAGGCGGCAAATAAGTTAGTGGACATAACCTATGTAAACGTCATATTCTCGATTCCTCAACGTTTAGTCGAATGCCTAGGAGTGGCTTACGTTGAACCCGAAGTAGACGATCGGGAACTGAAAACTGCAAATGCCTTTAATAAATCCAAAATGTCACAGGACGGAAACCCTGCTGTAATTGGTCAATCAACTTACGAAAAAAAGATTGGAACAACTTTGCCGATGAACTGGGCAATCGATTAGTAAACCTTTCTTTTGATTTTTCCTTCGAAATTTTTTTCGAGCATATTTGGAACGCACTGAAGTCTTCCTGTCCGGTACCGAAACGAATAACATGTAATTCGAAAATCCTTCAACCATACTGGGATGAAGAACTCACTGCAGCTAAAGCGCTAACACGAAGTGCTTACAAAGCATGGAAACGTCTACTAACCACTGAAGCATATTTTGAATACACTGATGCTGAACGTTCCTTTCGGTCTATGGTGAAACGAAAAAAAGTGGAATACTGGCAATGGTTTTGTGATTCCTTAGATAGTAACACCTCCGTCGATAAACTGTAGAAGATGGCACGCAGATTAAAAGGACGTGTCTCTTCAAGTGATCGAAGCAGTATGCCTGAATCGTTACTTGAGGAACTGTTAGAGCGTTTAGCTCCTAGCAATGTAAAACAATTTACAATTGAATTCCGAAATTGCAGTTGCAATGGTCTTGCAACTTCTGACTATGTCACAATGAATGATTTGAAGAGTGTACTGAAATCCGGAAAAGATTCCTCACCTGGAATTGACCGAGTACCATATTCAGTTATTAATCATCTATCGGCCAATGCCATGAAATCACTCCTATCTATTTATAATCGTATACATGGTGGTATGAGTATACCGCAGAGCTGGAAAACATTTAAAATTATGCAATCCCAAAGCCAGGCTTAGAGTTAAATAACGCGTCGTCGATCCGGCCAATTGCTTTAGCATCCTGTTTCCGGAAAGTGTACGAGCTTATGGTGAAGGAAGAATTAGAGCGGCATATACCTTATGATCAAAAACGAACCGGAATTTTATTAAAAAACGCAAAATTTCAATTTTTAAAAAATTTCCTAATAATCGCCTGCTGCGGCAATACATGCATGCCAACGCTTGATCCAATTTTCCATACAAGTTTTATAGGCCGCCGAAGGTATGGTCTTTAGTTCTCGCAGCGAATTCTCTTTTATAGTCTCTACAGCCTCATAACGCGTTCCCCGCAATGGAAATTTGAGTCTGGGGAAGAGAAAAAAGTCACACGGGGCCATATCTGGAGAGTATGGTGCTTGGTTGAAGATATTGGTTGAGTTTTTGGCCAAAAACTGCGACACAACACGACGCTGTTTTTGAATGAAATTCAGCTTTTTTGGCACCAGCCGAGAAGCGACGCGTTTCAAAACCAAAACATCAGTTAAAATGTGTTCGGCTGATCCATAAGAGATGCCCAACAACACAGCAATCTCTCTAATCGGTACAGAACGATTTTGCATCACGATTTGCTTCGCCGATTCAATGTTTTCTTCAGGAACAGATGTTGTTGGGCGGCCAGGGATCTCATCATGATCCAAGCTTGTACGACCACCTTTGAAGCGTTTATACCACTCGCATGCCTGTGTTTTTCCAAGGCACGATTCACCAGAGGCCTTTTCTAACATTTTCAACGTATCGGAACACCTTAATCCATTTGCAACACAAAATTTGATGCACGCACGTCGTGTAGTCCAAAGAACAACTTGGAAATGTCTTCCTCAAGGCTCACCTCTCAGCCCTATCTGTTTCAATGTGTTCATTGCTGGATTGATTAAAACTATTTCAAACGCGGTCATAAAAATTGGCTACGCTGATGACATAACTATTGCAGTTCGGGGAAGACAGCAGAACGATGATTGTGAGATCCTTCAAGGCACAGTCGACGATCTGATTAGAAATGTGTCCAACCTGGGTTTATAAATTTCCTCATCCAAAAGCTGTATGATGATAATTTCAAAAAAAACAAATGGAAGAACAACCGTGTATTCAGATCAATGGTAAACCTGTATCATGCGTCGACTCGATGAAACTTTTAGGCCTTCATCAAAGTTGACCTCGGAGTCTTCATATCTCTGAATTGAAGCGCCGTACGATGCCATATGTGAATTTTTTACGTAGTTTAGCGTGTGTATTGTGTATTGGGGAGCTCACCCCTCGGCATTAATTAATATTTATAAATCATGCATCCGACCCATCTTGGAGTATGGTTCAATTTTTATGAGCAATATTCCGACAAGAGAAGCCATTAAGCTAGATCGTGTGCAGTGGGCATGCATTCGAATATGCCTTGGATCTACAAAGACTACTCACACTAGCTCACTGGAGGTGACGAGATATGTTCTTTTCAAATATCCTTGTCCTTGACATTTGCAATGATAATGTTCATTGAATATCAGATCAGATTTCAGTATATATTTGTTACCGTGGTAACTCTCACAATAAATGTTTTTTATGGACATCGAAGTCTGAAGGAATAAGAACTTTTACCGAAACCCGGGTAGGTGTAAATAGCAAACAAAGGTCAAAATAATATCAAATTTTACCATCATATCTTGGCTTGATGTTTCTGTGTTGTCAGAGCGATACTTGATATTTTCGTGATATTTCATCAAGGGATCAAGACATTGTACAATATCTGTTCAACATCAAAATTAGTTATAATATCTTATTTCGTTATTGATGAGCTATTTCAATTTCATTGAGTAAATTGACCCAGTAGTTTTATCTTCTAATAAAACACCATTGAATAAACTGCATCAGAATCAGATAAGAGAAATACTTAAGATATTACTCTATTCTAAATGCTAGATTATAAAATAATTAACAAATTCATCTTCTATAAATATTTTGTTCTTGGTTTGATATTACAATGACAGAATTTTTTATTTTGTTGCTATTTTCTGATGCAAGCGTTGATATGATTTTTGATATTTTAACTCTTATTTCAAACTAAATAATGTTAATTTCTGCCATTGAGATGTTTGATTTTAATGACAGAATTTGATATTGGTTTGCAAATCACTTCTACCCGTGAAGTTAAAAACAAATAATATGCTGCTATATCAAGTTCGTACTGAATGTATCTAACACCATAAGTTTGTTGAAGCTGGGAGCGATTATTGATATTGATTTGAGCGTTAAGTAAAGGTATCTTCGACTCTTACCATTTTCTTGACAAATCGGGCATAGAACTTCTGCTCGGAACTTTCCGTGGCCATTTGTAAAAATGCTGATTTTAATCTTTTTCAATTGATCCAGAAATTGATCGTAATTTGGATCATTGATTCCTCTAAAAGAAATTAATTTGATTTGTCAACTTGTTAATTTGTTACTCTACTAGAGTGTTCGTCCGCATCTATTGTCTGCATAGCCAGCAGAAGTAGATTTCTTTGCCTTAAGAAAATATTTGATTCCATTACATCTGCTAGATCAAGTAAACATAACATTTTCCCTTTCAAACATCGAAACTTTTCGAGATCATTTGCAAAAGTTGAACCGTAAATATCAAGAGGAGGTAATCCGCCACTTGATGCTCCATTTCTGTTTCACGAATTACTTCGCAGTTTAATTTGGCAAGGGACTGACCGCGGAGATTTTTTTCCCTTGAAAATATTCCGAATATGTAAGTTAATTGGTCCATGTTCAGACTCCAACTGACTCCAAAAATAGGCCTGTAATGAAATCAAAAATGTGGAATACAGACTATTTTTTTTGACAAAATTTACTTCATCCATTGCAAATTCAAGAGTAAGAAAAGAAAGAAAATGTCAATTCAATTATGTTTCTTTTACCGTTGGCATAACAATGATTAGCAGGTGCAGGTAATACGATGGAAACACCTAATTTTCGACTTCTTCGTAGAAATCGAAGTGCTACTAAGCCAATGCGTGGCCCATCGATTGAAAAACAAATGGTAGCCAAGTCAGGTGAATACGGCGGGTTGGGTAGCAGTTTTCAGCCAAGTGCATTTATTTTATCCTGAAACGTTGTAACAAAATTACTTTACCATAGTTCAAATTTGTCTGTAGATAGAGATATCACCAGTTTCACCAAGTTCTAGAAGCTCATGATACACCACACCTTTCTGATCCCACCAATCATAGAGCATTGCCTTCTTGCCGAATCGATCTGGTTTCGCAGTCGATGTTGACAGTTGACCATATTTTTTTCGTATAGGATTCCTAAAATAAATCTATTTTTTCATTCGCCAGTAACAACTCTATGTGAAACTAGTTCTCTGTCATGTATTTGAAGTAAAATTGTACACAAACGATTTTATAGTATTCGATCTGTCTTTCATTGAAGTCATATTTCACAAGCCGACCCCCAAACCCTCCGGTACAGTTTTCAATAGTTCTTCTTAGTATTTTACCAACGAACAAACAAACTTCCCAATCATGAGCTAAATTATGCAATTTCTTCTAAAGTAAATCTAGAACAAGTTCAACTCAGTCCCCAACACGCTAGAATTCGCTACTTAACTTCAGAACTCAGGTGTAATCGAAGATAACTTACGCCCTTATTCTGAATAACGATATATCGTTTTTTTCGTCGTATTTCATTTGTATTACTAATAATGCTAGCATAATTAAAGGTAACTAGGATTCGATCAAAATATCAATACGCTGTTATTCAGAATAAGGGCGATTACTCGATAAAAATCTGAGTCAAACGCAAGAGGAGCTTGCAAAACATTGGAAATGACTCAAGAAGTAGTTTCTGTACGAAACAAAATCTATGAAAATGATTCAATAGCAACGCAGTTGGGTGTCTTATAAACGGAAACCTAGATCCTAGAGATTTTTCACTTGCGAGCAGTTGATTCAAAGGCAACAGAGAAAGAGTTTTTTACATCGAATTGTTCCTGGCGATGAAAAGTTTAAATATTCTATGATAAACCCAAAAAGAAAAAACACTACGCTCTGCGACGGCCATGTTGTACATCTGGAGGGACCAAAAAGGTGTTGGCGATACTATAACGGGCGATCGGTATAGACAGCAATTGATGCGTTTAAGCCGTGCAATACGAGGATAACGGCCGGAATACAAGCAAAGACATGATAAAGTTATTCTCCTGCATGACAACGCTCGGTCTCATGTCGCAAAAGTCATGAAAAGTGGGACATTTTACCGCACCCTCCATATTCTTCTGACATTGCTCTTCTGATTCTGAGTTGATCGGACGGATGCAACACGACCTGACAGGTCATCGATTACTTCTTTCGCAGAAATCGAAAATTGTCTTCAAACTTGGATCACCTCAAAATACGAGACATTTTTTCGAGATGGAATTCAAGAGATCCAAAATCTTTTTCAAAGTAGCTTCTTTCATAATATTTGGCCCTTATTACCGGTATCACTACACGGTGAAAACCAAGTGAAGTGATTGTAACCCTTATTATCGGTATCACTTCACGGTGAAAATCGAGTAAAGTGAATTTAGGTTTTAGCACGGAAGTCGCTTCAAAGACAAAAGTAATTATTTGGATGAACTTGATGTCATTATGAACATCACGCCACCAACATTTTGTCGAAAATATTAGTTTTTTCCACTACAGTGATCACTTCACTATGCGTGATACTGGTAATAGGAAAAATCAAGTGAAGTGACATGTAAGTGAAGTGAATGTGAAAGTGGAAGTGAGAACGGTTATAAGGGCCTTTGAGTCCGGGCAATTTAACTATGAACCAGTCTCAGAATTACGTTAAAGATTCCTTTACACCTTCATTTTTCTGCAAAAATATAGTCAAAAACAGTGGAAAATATTCGAATGCAAACATTGAAAATCTGTTTCGCCCAAAAAAAAAACGAAAATCGACCTTCAACCGTGTTCCAATCATTTGGCTTGTTGACTGTAACAAAAAATTTAAAGAAAATATTTAGTTATTTGCAAAACGCCTACTAAGCAATCCGAATCGACAGTTTGCGGAATTAAAATGTTAGAACCTACATTAGCTCACATTGTAAAGGGTGATTTTTTAAGAGCTTGAGAACTTTTTTAAACAATAAAACGCATAAAATTTGCAAAATCTCATCGGTTCTTTATTTTAAACGTTAGATTGGTACATGACATTTACTTGTTGAAGATAATTTCATTTAAATGTTGACCGCGGCTGCGTCTTAGGTGGTCCATTCTGAAAGTCCAATTTTGGGCAACTTTTTCGAGCATTTCGGCCGGAATAGCCCGAATTTCTTCGGAAATGTTGTCTTCCAAAGCTGGAATAGTTACTGGCTTATTTCTGTAGACTTTAGACTTGACGTAGCCCCACAAAAAATAGTCTAAAGGCGTCAAATCGCATGATCTTGGTGGCCAACTTACCGGTCCATTTCTTGAGATGAATTGTTCTCCGAAGTTTTCCCTCAAAATGGCCATAGAATCGCGAGTTGTGTGGCATGTAGCGCCATCTTGTTGAAACCACATGTCAACCAAGTTCAGTTCTTCCATTTTTGGCAACAAAAAGTTTGTTAGCATCGAACGATAGCGATCGCCATTCACTGTAACGTTGCGTCCAACAGCATCTTTGAAAAAATACGGTCCAATGATTCCACCAGCGTACAAACCACACCAAACAGTGCATTTTTCGGGATGCATGGGCAGTTCTTGAACGGCTTCTGGTTGCTCTTCACTCCAAATGCGGCAATTTTGCTTATTTACGTAGCCATTCAACCAGAAATGAGCCTCATCGCTGAACAAAATTTGTCGATAAAAAAGCGGATTTTCCGAATGGACCACCTAAGACGCAGCCGCGGTCAACATTTAAATGAAATTATCTTCAAAAAGTAAATGTCATGTACCAATCTAACGTTTAAAATAAAGAACCGATGAGATTTTGCAAATTTTATGCGTTTTATTGTTTAAAAAAGTTCTCAAGCTCTTAAAAAATCACCCTGTAGTTGCAAAAAGAAGAAAAAACGCGCTCTAAATCGAAGCAGGCGGCGGCGGCGAGTAAACACACAATTTTGTAGAGAACTAGTCGGAAACTGAAAGCTTTGCCATTCGTGCCATAAAAATCGTTCGCGTTACGATTTACGGTGTAGAGTATTTATAGCATGCTAAAGTTCGGATGAGACAAAAGTTTCACAGCGCTTCAGAGCTTTCGCATTTTTATACCACAAAGCCGAGTTGGTTGTAGAACAGTTCGGTGCACACTCTCCCTGCAACGTATTATCGCATATCGTCCGTGTTTTACTGCTGCAATCCGAATGAAATATACTACGAAAAAAAAAAAAACAGACATCCTACAGTAATCCAACAAATTTACCATGTAAGTTCTAGACAAATTACGAGTTCGTTTACATTCTCAAACAATCAGAAGAGTAGAATTCCATACCGCAAAAATTATTTAACGAAAAATAAAATTATTATTCCTCAGCTAGACAAATTTCGATTGTTTCAATCTTTCGTACGGATATCACAATCCTTATTTTCGATTGAAAAAATTAAAGCTCTATTTACTTGATTACTACAGCACTAGAAAGATCAGTTGTACGAAATAAAAAAAACGTAAAATAAAACAAATTCAAACAGTTCAAAAACGTGCGGCATTCCCGTAGGACGGTACTTTCGGCGACAACGACGACGATCTTTTAGGTAAGGGCGTCCCTTGCACCAGCAGGTAGAGTAAATACTGCACATAGAATCCGGGCTTCCTCGGTAGGTTGGCGAAAAACCGGCGCACTCGAAAAGCGTACGTCGAATGGTAACTTCCCTTGATCTGAGCAAGTTCACTGGCCAGTCGTACGTTCCAATCCTTCAACAGCTGACAGTCCGCTTCGTACACACTCACTTGGCTGTTTTGGGGAACGTAATCGTTAGTGGAATTGTTAAGCAACATTTTTTTCAAAGAGATAAAAACCTGCTCAATTCTTCCAATTTTTGCTGGTAGCTTCGAAGCCGGGCCTCGTAAATTTGATTCCCAGTCACCTGTTCGGCCAAAGATTTTTCGTAGTCCCGCTCGAAGTTTTTGAAATTGTCTTCAAGGTTGTCAATCTGAAAATGATAAATTATCCATTGAATGAAATTTCGCTACTACAAATGACTCATTGTTAGGATCCAAACGAGTGTAGGCGTACCACTCGATATAATCAGATCGATCTAATTGTCTTTTACAGCACATACAGTGGCATGAATAAATTATTCCAACTCGTTCGTTTCTCACAACATGCATATCCGATGCCGGCGGAAGTGAACCGGAAGCGGACAAAGAATACGCGAGAGAACACGAAGTAAGTGTTGTACGGCTGCAAAACTCAACGAACGAATTTTCCCATCAACCGGTCAAGTTCAATGCCAGG
Organism: Malaya genurostris; assembly: GCF_030247185.1. Classification (NCBI taxonomy): domain Eukaryota; kingdom Metazoa; phylum Arthropoda; class Insecta; order Diptera; family Culicidae; genus Malaya; species Malaya genurostris. Next base: position 347,270,785 of record NC_080571.1, read on the forward strand.
CGAGTTTCGAGAAAAATCGATACTCGCTGCTGCTGTTGCTGTTGCTGGTGCTGCTTCTGATCCCGTTGGAGAGGATAGCCTTTCATGGAACGTGGAGTTTTTGCATTCCGAGAAAATCGGTTCCGAAAAGTGGAATGCATTTCTCCGGAACACAAGTGTCAAGGACAAAACCACTAAACCATTCGATTTATGATCTCTGCTTGACGTACGGCACGGCTCGTGTAATGCAATTAAGTACTGAAAGTTTTTTCGTTAATAATAAATAGTTTTGGGAATTCACGGTGATAATTGATTCTTTCGTGTAACAAACCCTTTATTATTTCAGCTGTCAGGAATCAACAATGTTGTAGGTAAACGCACTAATTATGGGTTCCACAAACAGATAAAAGTGTGACACGTGAACGACTTTTTTGTTTGTTATACATACGATATGGAACGTGTCAGTATAGTATTGGAAAACCTGTTTCAGTTGTGTGATGATGCTTTTCTCATATCCCACATATTCTCAGACTGGTATTACTAAGGTATTCTTTTTTTTCCCTTTATGGGCTACTCTAGCCGAGGGGGCTGGCTACAACCATCCGCACTTCCATACCGGACGAACTAGGCTATGGTGCCCAAATGAACACTAGTAGTAATCGCAACTAGGTTAAAGCCGGGTATAAATAAACGATATAAAAAAAAACACACTAGTAACGAAGGAGGAAACCCTCCAACATGTAACCCAAGCGACAGATTCCTTTACGGTTATCAATTTGCAACGAAAGATACGAATATCTTCTATTGCAAGTTCACCAGAGAGTTTGTCACTTGGGCAGGAAGTGTGTGCTTCACCCTGTAACCAGTCAATCATTGAGTCGTGCGTCTGTATCGTATTGGTATTTTGTCATCCTATCAACTGCTTCTGTGTCTTAAATGTCCTCGTCGATGAGACTTTGGAAAATTTCGCTTTGTATCCGCTTCGGTCTTGGCCCTGCTTTCCTATATAGTCTTTTATGTCTGAAGCGGTATAAACGATTATTACTTTAAAGTTCCTAAATAGATGTAGATATGTTTGGTCTACTAACACTATCCATTCTAATCTGTTCTGATTGTTTCTATCTTTGTCGAAGTTACGTTACATTTCCTTTTCCCTATTGCATCGCTTTTTTGACTATGCCGGATAAACCTGTTAATATCTCAAGCTGATAATTTGTCAAGAATAAAAAAATAATAATAATTACAATAACAATAATAATATCAATAAAAAATAATAATAATAGTGAAAATCTCAACAATAATAATAATGATAATAATAAAAGTAATAATATAAATAGAAATCTTGTGACTTACCAAAAGTTAATATATCATCAAATGAGTTATTACATGAAAATACCTTTTTTCCGTCGTTTTACTGGGGCTCTGGGTTTATTTTCAATTTCATTTTGGTATTCCTGTGGCATTCTAGGATTGTTCCGCTCCATATCGTTTTTGTCTATAATCTTTTAATTCGATAGTTTCTCGTGATTAAAATAAAATAAAGTCATGTGTTAGTAAGTTTGTTAAGTTATATAATGTAAGGATGCGCATTTAACACTAGATTGCCCATCAAAGACACTATATGTACACAATGAAGGATTGCTTAAAGTTCTGTGCTTTGTTTTTATTCTTTATTTAACGGTATATGCACTAAAGCACACTGCAATAGCTTTTAGTTATTCTGTCACAGTTTTTTTTACTTTCTTTCTTTCAATCATTTTGACTGCTTTTGAGCAATTTAGGTCTAAAGTAAGTTTTGGGCCTTCTAGTGTTCAGCACGCATCAAGGAAACAAGAACTACATGTATTTCGTGAAGAAATACTAGGTGTGATTGGATGAAATGGTCCACGTGAACCGTTCTCTTCCAGAAACACACATCTCACACTCCTAGCTAGAAGGTGACATCTGTGTCCAAGTTGGAGAAATCTAAGTACATTCAAACCTTTCCCGATTTGAGAGTGAATTCACACCTGATCAATCAGTTTCGCCGTCATTGCAAATTGTAAACATTAGTACCAATACCGAACCGGATCGGAAAGGTTTGAAAGTTCCTAAACGGTTAATAAGATATCAATTTACTCCTATTCCTGATTAAATTCACCAAGTTCTGGACTAATATGATATATTAATATTCATCCCAACTGGATCAAAATAACTCAAATTGGTGACCAATTTCAGGCATAAGAATGCTCGAAACCACCTAATGACCTATTGTCAATTTCAAACATTATTAGTCCTGTCCACTCCGAGATCGATCCAGATGTTAACTTCCCTCTCTGAGCAGCCTAGATAGCCGTGTAGTGTCGGTAGCGGTTTCCCAACTGGCTAAGAATAACGCTACGGTCCACCTGTACCGGTGGTATAAGTCCACCAAACAGGTAAGCCGTGTGGTATCCGGCGGAATTATTTTTTACCAAGAATTGATCCACTGGTTTCCTGTTCCATGTCGTAAAAGGCCACAAAAATAGGAACTCCTAAGTCAAGCTGTATTTCCGTGCCGATGGCTGAATGGCTGCAGGAGGTTAAACATTGCAGTCGTGGACGGAATATCTTGGGTTTTTCCTCAAGGTGGTGTACTATCCCCACTTTTATGGAACCTAGTCGCTGATGGTTTGTTAAGGAAACTTAATAACCTTGGATTTCCGACTTATGGTTTTGCCGACGATTATCATATATTGATGACCGGTATAAGCATTAACACTCTCTTCGATTTAATCCAGCAAGCCCTGCGATCTGTTGAACAATGGTGTTGTCAGGTTGGATTGTCTGTAAATCCGGGCAAAACATCAATGGTGCTTTTCACTCATCGTAGGATAATCACAGGATCTCGTCCGTTACAGTTCTTCGGTTCAGAGGTCACTGTGGTCGATCAAGTTAAATACGTCGGGGTTATTCTTGACTCAAAACTGAATTGGTCTGCTCACATTGACTTCAGGATTGAAAGAGCTTGCATGGCTTTCGGCCAATGCAGACGAGCTTTTGGAAAATCATGGGGACTCAAACCCAGATATATTCATTGGATCTACACAACTATTGTTAGACCAATTTTAGCATATGGATGTCTTGTATGGTGGCAGAAAGGAGAAGTCGCGACAGTTCAGTCAAAGCTAAATCATCTCCAAAGGATGGTCCTAATGGCGATGACAGGAGCATTCACGACAACTCCTACTGCTGCTCTAGAGGCGCTACTGTGCATTAAACCACTACATGTGTTCCTAAAACAAGAAGCATTATCTTGTGCATACCGTCTTAAGGTTATAGGCTTTGGAACAGTAACCCACTAGATTATGCTACTAGCCACACTCGCTTGTGGTCTCAAATGGTTCCATGGGATGAGTATTTACTCGCTCCTAGTGACCTAACTCTCACATGCAGTTTTCCTTTAAAAACATTCAATGTGAGCTATCCTCTTCATTAGGAATGGTTGTCTGGTTGTCTGGAACGACAACTTGATGAACACATAGTTTGTTTTACGGACGGTTCTCTGTTGAATGGTCGTGCTGGTGCTGGTGTCTACTGTCGTGAAATCAGGCTGGAGCAGTCTCATTCACTTGGTAGATACTGTACTGTGTTCCAAGCAGAAATCTACGCAATTCTGTGTGGAGTACAATCGGCACTTCAGCAGAGGATCTGTGGTAAACGTATTTATTTTTGTTCCGAAAGTCAGGCAGCCTTAAAAGCACTCAGTTCGAATGACTCACGGTCGAATCTAGTGATCGCATGTCGAACTCAAATTGAAGACCTCAGCATTTCAAATGCTGTTTACTTCTTATGGGTACCCGGCCATTCTGGTATTACTGGAAATGAATGGGCTGATGAGTTGGCTAGAGCTGGTGCAACGAATGATTTCGTTGGTCCTGAACCAGCTTTACCACTTTCAACTAGTTGGATAAAGCACAAGATACGTTCTTGGGCTGCATCCAAACATGCCAGCTACTGGCGCAGCTTGCAAACTTGCGCTCAGACAAAAGCATTTCTACCAGATTTGAATCTGAAAATGTCAAAGTGTCTACTGCATTTCTCCAAGTATCATTGAAGTATTTTGGTCGGAGCTCTGACTGGACATTGCAAACTCAATTATCACATGGCTACTATTCAACGTGCTGAGTATTATTCGTGTGATTTGTGTAAATGCGATTACTTCATATCATCTGATATGTAACTGTCCCGCAGTGACGCAGCTACGTATCCGGGTTTTTGGTTCTCCATACATGGTTGAGCCTGTGTATGCGGAGCTAAAATTGAAGGATATTCTCTCGTTTCTCACCCAATGTGGTAAGGAGCTATAGTCAGAAGGGTTCATCGTTCTTCCTGGAGTGAATGAATCCCTTCTGTATTCACCTTAAATAGGGTTTAGCAGATTGTTTGGCATCCTTTGGGGGGTACCGAGTTTACTTCTGCTCGTACATACTGCGAGTCGTTCTGCATTCTTCCGAGAGTGCAGAATGGTGTCGCTTTTGTAAGATCTCTAAATCCTCTCGGGGGTTGGAGGTTTTATTAACAGCAGACTGTTCGGGACCTCGTAGAGGTTCAGAATTTCCTTCTGCTTCCACTAAATGTGATCCTCAGCAGATTGTTCAGCATCCCTTAGGGGTGCAGAATTTACTTCTGCTTTTATGTGTTTTTGTGTCTTCAATTTTTCCCATCCTCCTAGTCCAACCCTTACCATTTCCTTTCAATCCTTCCCTCTTATATATCGGGAAAATGATGCTAAAAACAAATTGATGGCAAGGCACAAATCTCCAAATATCAAGGGGAACGTGCCATTTGAACCAATTTGTTCTGATTCCTGATTCCGAGATCGATCCAGACAACATAATAATTTTCATCTTTTGCATCTATAAGCGAACGATCGATCTCGGTATGGTCCGACTTTGTCAATACGCGAAGTGTAAATTGACTCCCACCCCCATCCACCAAGCGGGGGTACGCGCCCTGTAGCTCATCATCAAAAGTCCAGGGATTACCAATTGCCGGTTTGTTTTGCAAATAATATTTTGGTAGTGAAGATTGAAGGTTATTTCGCGGTCAAGAATCACACCGAGATCTTTTACATACTCTGTTCGCGTTAGCGAGTGTCCTGAATTTTTTTAATCGAATACTATTGGTGCACTTTTTCGATGAAAAAAGATAATTCGATACTCAGTTCCAAACAATTTTTGGTCCACATTTGAAATGTATCAAGCATTTTTTGCAACTCCAGACAATTTAACAGACTTTTAATAATTTTGAAAAGTTTCGTGTCGTCAGCATAGAATACCTTATGATCAAAAAAGAACCGGAATTTTCATTTTAAAATTTCCGCGCTTGTCCAATCGGTAAACTTTTATTCTCTCAACGTTTGCAACACTTTTATACACATTCTGTCAAATTTTGACGCATATCGTACGATTAGTTTTTGTTTGGTCTATACAAAGAAGTTGAAAAATTTTCGTGTGACGATTTTTATGGACGAAAATTTAGAACAACGTGCGTGCATCAAATTTTGTGTTGTAAATGGATTTAAGTGATCCGAAACGTTGAAAATGTTAGAAAAGGCCTTTGGTGAATCGTGTCTAGGAAAAACACAGGCATACGAGTGGTATAAACGCTTCAAAGGTGGTCGTACAAGCTTGGATCACGATGAGATCCCTGTCCGCCCAACAACATCTGTTATTGGAGAAAACATTGAATCGGCGAAGCAAATCGTGTTGCAAAATCGTTCTGTACCGATTAGAGAGATTGCTGTGCTATTGGGCATCTCTTATGGATCAGCCGAACACATTTTAACTGATGTTTTGGGTTTGAAACGCGTCGCTTCTTGGCTAGTGCCATTTTTTCCTCTTCCCCAGACTCAAATTGCCATTGCGGGGAATGCGTTTTGAGACCATAGAGACCATAAAAGAGAATTCGCTGCGTGAACTGAAGGCCATACCTTCGGCGGCCTCTAAAACTTGTATGGAAAATTGGATCAAGCGTTGGCATGCATGTATTGCCGCAGGAGGAGAGTACTTTGAAGGCGATAATAAAGAAATGTATTAAAAATCGAAATTTTGCGTTTTTTAATAAAACTCCTATTCTTTTTTGATCATAACGTAAACGGCATTTCGGCAGTAACAGCGTTGATACATCAATCATGAAGATAGAGAAGAGTAACGTGCCAAGGACGACTCCTGAAAGATTCGAGAAAGTCTCCGATGTTGAAGATCCAATTTCAATCCGAACAAAACGATTCGTCAAGTAAGATTTAAACATGCGACTCCTCGTGTAGATATTCCATTTAGCTTTAACAATTCGAATCGAACTGCTAAAGATTCGTCGACACGGAATGTTTAAGGAAAAATGAATGAACAATATCTATCAAGTTTGGTCTCTTCTTATCAGACGTCACCCATGGTACCACTGTTGTGCATTAGAGATGGTCGGGTAAGCATTTTTTCAAACCTGTACCCGACCCGAACACGAAAAAAATCCCGAAACCCGAGAAAAAAACCGAAGCCCGACCCAATTCCTTATCCCGTACCCGTTGAAAATGAAAAAAAAATCGACACTCGTGACCCAACCCGAATCCGGATCTTTTTTATGTACCCCGTATTTGTACCCAAAACCACACCAACTCTAGTGTGCATACTTCTCCATTGATCATTTAATCTGTCTCAAAGTTGTGCTAACGCTTAGGAATTTTTCCGGATTTATAATAATGAATAAATATTTATTGGATGAACTAAACTGCATTCGGTAATTTTTTCATCTTTCGACGAGTCTAGAACAGCTGAACTACCGAACATTTTCATTCTACTGATATATCAGCACAAAAAAACATATATTGACAGCAGTTCCTTAAGATACCGCTGTGATGAAATGTTATTTTTACTGAAAACAACCACCAACCGAGGTTTGAACAGCTGAGATCGGTAATCCAATTTAAGTGTGAGACCACAGAATTTGCATATTTTTAAAAACCATTGACGTCCATTTGATTGTATAATCCAACAAGAAGCCATTCGTCTCAATTGAAGTCCTTTTCGATGGAAACGCATGGTACTCAGCACAAGAAACATTCGATGTATGCAACTCAACCCTAGTGCCCTGTGTTAAAAGCTATACCTGTCCCAAATAATCATTATAAGAAATAATATAAAATAGTATAAAATATGAAAGGTTGGAAACAATATCCAACATGTTTTATTGTTGGAAATACATCTCAAAATCTGAAAAATTGAATATTTACTCCATAATGCAAACAATTCCCCGAATGGATTGCCTTTCTCATATGTGAAAACCGACTTTGGAACGACGAAAAAATTTTTATAAACTTAGGTTCTATATTTTCGTCTTCTAGACAAAATTGCTCAGTTTTTATTTCCTGATCCGACCTTCAATTTCGGAATCACAATTTCAAGCCAAGAAGAGTTCTTTCCAGTTTGGATCAAAACTGTTCCTGAAAAGGATTACACTCACTTTCTTCAAATTGGCAGAATGGATTTTTACAAACTTAGATTGAAATGATAAGTCATACGGTATCAGGCAGAATTTCTTACGGAACTTACTTCCGTTTCCGGAGCTACATGGTGTTTTAATTTGTAGATTATGCTAGTTTACTGGTGAAAATATTTTCCTGTTCCTATTTAATTAACCGAATTCTACAGTAATTTTTTTGGTAGTATGAGTAATAGGAGAAAGACATTGGAAAAGATTTAGGCAGATTTTTTTCCTTTCTGCTTTCCACATATAGAAAAGCTACACAATCACTCGATCAAGTTTTATAGGGAAAGTTCGATCCACTCTAATTGTTTGATTATGGAATTCTAATTTTTGCAATAATATATTCAATTATCGACTACATAAAAACGATATGTGAATAGAATTGATTATTCGTTGGTATATACATTTTTTTACAGAATCGTCGTAAATACTTCTTACTTTACTATGGGGAACTATTTAAAAATACGCCCTGTGGAAGAATGGGTACAACTTAATCGTGAATATCTCGAGTTTTGCTAAACGCAACAACATAATTCTTTCTCCATGTCATCAGAAATATTACCAGCAATTTAAGATCAATAGTCATCATCATCAAGACCTTCAAAATTTAGAATTCTCAAACTTTTGGAAGCAATGGAAAAAACTTGCTTGCCCTTTACGCACTCGGATGACGGTTTAGAACCTGAATTCTGACCCACATTTGTTCTGAACTTAATTTAAGGTTCAAGTTACAGTTACAGAATTCAATTTTAGTTACAAAGAACAGGTTCAACAGTTAAAATAAAATCCGTAAACAGTTAAAATAAATTCCGTAAATCAGCTTTGTTTCAGAACTCCAGAATTACCACAGTTCATGAATTTCGTGTGCTCAGTGTGAAATTCTCGCAAGCCGTTAGTTCTCTCGCATTTAAACTAACATTAGAGTAAATTTTGAATTTTCAAACCTCTAAGTGAAAATAATTAAATAATGTTGTGCTGTTCGGTACTTTTTCATTCTTGGAATATTGTCATATCGAACTTAAGAAATCAAGAATATATCGTTTCCCATTACAGATTCTAGATTTTTATTTTAAAGCTATCATCAATCAATTGATAATTTCAATATAAACTTATTAGGGAAATTTTGTGGGTTCGATTATGCCAATCGAGAAATCGGACATAAGTGTTTGAAAACCGTTCAATTTTGAACAAATTATTTGTTGAAATTATGAATTTCATGTATTTGAATATAAATGAAAAGCGATTTTTTACTTTTAGTGAAAAGAACTCAAATTTCGAATAAAATTCTTTTTTCGAAAAAATTTTCCCCAACTTTAAGTGTAAATTATACAAATTTTGACGGCTTTTTTCCTGTACTCAAACACGGAAAGACCGAAATCAGCATTTTGGCGAAAAAATTAGTTGATTTTCTGATTTTAGTTAGTTATTTTTTGAGTCAACTAAAAAAATCTTACTTTTGCCAATTTAGATTTTTTAATTCTAATTCTCTTAATAATAATAAAATATTTGTTGAAATGGCTATTTTTTTAGTTGAATTCACCAATTAAACGTGCTGTCATTTCTCAGCTAAGGCACACTTCATTTCTATTCAACTAATTTTTTAGTTGAACTAGAGAAATAATACGTTGTTTTCAATCAATATGAATGGTTGAATTGGTTTCTGCAATTTGCAGCTATATGGCGCTCTGTAACCGAGAAAATGTTAACATCGTAATGTCTACTAGCCACTAGATGGCACACTACAACCGAAAAAAATTTCAGTCGCGGTTGTCTTTTCTATATTGGCAGGTATAAATACGATATTGTATTGGAGAAAAAGACATAAACGAAACGTAAACTTCTTTTTGAAAATTTTTCTTCTAAATCGCTATTTTCTTCATTCGACTTCGCGAAATCGACTCTTTCACTGAAAACTTCGAGCACTCGGAAAACAAAACCCGAATACAAGTAGTTTGAAACTCACTTCACTGTTCCGCGTAAAAACATTATTACGCACAATCGCTCCAAATTCGCACAAATTCTGAATAAATACACTTTCCACTAAGAGTTTGCGCCATTTTTACAAATCGTTTTAGAAATTTAGATATGGATATATGTTATCGTAACACATGCGAAAAAAATCTAAACAATTTGCAGGCAGTTGCAATAAGACTGTCATTTTTAGCTTTTTAACAGATGTTTTACTTTAACACTTCTCATGAGTTTTTGGCTAATAATCTTGTTAATAAAACCCATTTCGTTTTTATTTTCTTTGTGCTGTCCTTCAGTAATAATGGTGATAGATAAATAGAAACAATTTTTCTGATGTTAATAACAAAATTAGTTGTCAATGAGAATTTCGTGTTGGATTGAAATATTGTTGGTTGGTGTCCAGGATATTCGCCAACTAAACACATTCTCTAAAAATAAGAGTTTTTTCAGCAAAGTTAATTCTCAATTTTAACTAATTTTATAGTTATTTTGGAAATTTTGTTGTTAAAATCAACTAATTCAAAAACAGTAATACGAATTAGGCGCAGAGCTAATTTCGGTCGTTCCGTGAAAATGAGCAAATGAACGGAAACTCATTTTTTTTACTACATGCACTTTTATGAAATTGAGTGGAATGTCACTCATTTTTTATTTACGTTCAATGAGCGCGTCTATTGGATTCTAGCCTGATTCGACATCCAGTTCCGATGTTAGAGGATCATATTTGCAAGCAATGAAAAAATAAATACTCGATATTTTTAGAGCCACAGATTTTTGTCAACTCAGGTTCAAATGAAAACTTTCCGGATTCTATTATGAATATCAATTGCGTGATTGCAAAGTGATTTGTGTGAAAATTCCATTCCCGAGATGGAGATTGTTTGTCACATGTAGATATGATTTTGTTATTGCAAGGATAATATTTCAAACGCACCCGTGGAGCCCGTGTAAGTGAAATTAATTGCTTGCCAACCTCCCCACTTTCAACAATGACTCTTCATACAATGCCATGTTGATGATTACCAGCGATGGGTCGCGCCTGTTCAAGTGGCACTGTAAAGACCGCTGTTGTGATATTAGGTACAATTAGTAACAGTAGCAACACATTATGCAATATGTTTTGGTAAAGCTGATCCTTTGAAAAAATATCCTACCGTACATAATAGCGTGCGTCTCCATGAATATCCTCAGAATGGGAGAGCCCGGTCAAATGTTCAATGAAAAATTTAGAAAACGCTTCCATATACCTGAAGTTTTATTGTATCGATCAGGAAATCCCAGCCTCATGTATCGATTCGTATAACCAACATTCCACATCTCATATTTAATTACCTTGCCATGTAAGCGTCAGTATGTAACCCGAATTCCAAGCTCAAATTTCTGCTGCCAATCGGTGACTCATTGCTGGTGACTAAGGTCCATCCCGATGCGATTTAAGCCTCTGTCACTTGTCTTACCAACATGGAAAATGGCATAACGTTAGTCAGAAGCCAATTCCTGGAAGTGGAAATGGCGCGAGAAAACATCCACACCGATAGTAAAGCAAAAATCTTCTCTCGCTACAGTCAACACATAAAAAGGACGAAAACATGAATGAAGGAAAATTTGATTTTGTGTTTGTGGGTTCGCTTTTTAGTATCGTCTGTGAATGTATGCGATAGCAAAGCATGCGTCGTCCTTCGGCTGCTAACGCGCCACCAATTATCGACCAATGGCAGCCGAGAATGATGTCAACCGCGTGGACCGCACAGCAGAAGCCCAAACAAACACGCTGCTCACATGTTTCGGGAGATCGATCCTAGCAAGCTGGTTTGTTTGTTTCTCTGCAGCAGGTAATCATGGCAATGGGTAAAGTAGTCTCAGAGTGGATAATGGGAGAAAGTTGCAACACATTTTGACCTTAGTCAATCCAACGGTGTTAAGGAGGGCAATTCTACTTGGAGTAATTTTAATTGAATTGAAAATGTGTTACTAATCAAAGCAGATTCGAGTGACACGAAATCCAGTTCACTCAACCTCACAATTGCTAGATTTGCCTGAAACTGATCGATTCGCTAGCATTGTTTGTATTGTTTATAAAAGATTTAAACAGGACAATGAATGTGAAAATTATAGAGTCCCATAGTACTCAAGGATGTGATAAGGTTCGGACAGTAAATGGTAAACGAACTTTTTCTTTACTTTCTGGCATATCGGAGACTCGAATACGAAGCAAACTTTGCATTAACGAGATGTCAAAGTTCTACTACTCTAGTAGAAGGTAAAAGTTTAGCTGCGAGAAGCCTTTTGTTTACTCAAAGAATCCTTGTCTCGTTTTAAATTTGGCTTTTTAATTTTCACATTTTCTACCCTGATAGTCTCTAGTTAGTTTGATATCGTTAAAAACACCGAAAAATGTCCGACTATAACGTCTGTATCGTTATACCGTCCGATAAAGAGTTTCGATTGAATTAATAATTTGATCTCCTACAAATTTCTTCATCGTGTTCATGGATTTATCAGTAAAACTTCTGAGAATTCACGTTTGATTTTTTAAATGGCCGTGACCAAGCGATTTTCCCCTTTTCTACTCAACTGTTTATATGAAATGATACTCGGTTGATTTTGTATAAACCTTCAACTTTCAACAGAAATGGTAAAATCCTTAATATCCGAAGGAGAAACTGTCATTTGCTCATACGGCTATTTGAAAAATCAACCGAGAATTTCGTAAAGCATCCGCTTCAATTTTAGTTCCGTTCTTTGATTTCGTCTTCCAGGTATGAAGCTAAAATTAACTACAAAGAATAATGCCTAAATTGTTACATTCAACTCACATTCGAATTCTATCTAATTTTGCCTGTCTTAGTCCTGCATAAACCGAGCTTCGAATGAGCCTAAAATTATTGAAATCACTTCATCCATTTACGTTCACGTCACTTAAAGCATTATATCACTGGAACTGTAAGCGTCTGTCAGTTGAACTTAAAACCTGTTCAATGAATCAATAGTAGTTTCCAAGCGAATCAAACTTTTTTGAAATCGGTTCAGCCATCCACGAGAAAAGTGATCGGAGAGAAAAAGAGCTGTGAAGGGCCCCCAAGCGGCCCTGGTTTAAAGTATGAAAAGTTTTGAATAACAAATAAGCTCTTCATTTATTTTCAACGATAGTTGTGAACTTCCTTTTCATCCTTCCATACAAAATTGTATGGCGCAGTGATTATATTTTGCTACTAGAGTTTTAAATAGGTAGAACAGAGCTGTCACTGTTCAATATTATTTGATTTCTGCGTCCTAAAAGTTATTTTCAATTGTTCGCGGGGTCGATAACTAAAATCACAATCAAGAGCTAGCTATCCGAAATATAGCTTTTGTATGATGATAATATTTCACTACTAGCTGAATTACTCGGCGTTGCTCGGAAATGTTTCGTGAAGGCAAGGCCAGAAATTATTCTGCCTATCGAAATACTCTGAATGTAAAGAAATTTACACGGCTACCCGATTGACCAATACTCCGCACATGTCCAGATTCCTCACGGCTAGTGTCCTATCTCAGATCTCACAATAATTTTCCATAAAATTCGATCAATTTTATCTTACACTTCCCGTGGTTGGGTTTGCTACACTCCCTCCTCTTTAAACCTAATAATCACATTTGATATAGAAGTAGTATCAGTATTTGTCAAGAAGAATCGTTTCTCGTCGAATAAAATTTATATTGAACTTCTTTTTTTAATGAACTTACTACAGCTCTTCTCCATGATTTCCTTTATGACCACCGCTGAGTAGTTTAGAAAGTATCTGTACTTATCAAAAAGTATCGATTTCCACCTTTGGTACATGTACAAACTTACATAAACTCGCGTTCATAGATAGAAAAAGATTATTTTCGCTTATTTTTCTAAATTTCCCGGCAAAATGGAACCAGATCTAACAGAATTAACAATAGCAATACTACCTAGCACGACCTTGAAAATTTTGTCCTTCCCTTGTTTAACAAAAAAATAGGAAATGAAAATTGATTCTCAAAAACCAACCTTCCTTTTCTAGAGGCACTCATTATATTCACCCCCCAAAAATACTCGTAAGACCATATTTGACTTTTTCAAAAAGTATGCATGATCTTCAATAAGTATCGATTTTCTTCAAACTAGATTAATTTTGTCATTGACCCCCCTGTATGTTAAGTACTCTTGCTACACCCTTAAAGCAAGGATGCACGGAACGACCGAAATCAGCATTTTCGCGAAAAATTTAGTTGATTTGCTGATTTTAGTTAGTTATTTTTTGAGACAACTAAAAAAATCTTACTTTTGCTAATTTAGATTTTTTATTCTCATTCCCTTAATAATAATAAAATATTTGTTGAAATGACTATTTTTTTTAGTTGAATTCACAAATTAAACGTGCTGTCATTTCTTAGCTAAGGCACATTTCATTTCCATTCAACTAATTTTTTAGTTGAATTAAAGAAATAAAATGTTGTTTTCAACCAATATGAATGGTTGAATTGGATTCTGCAAGCTGCAGCTATATGGCGCCCTGTCACCGAAACGGTAACACCATAATGACTACTAGCCACTAGATGGCACACTACTGCCGAAAAAATTTCAGACGCGGTTGTCTTTTCTATAGGGACCGTGCACGAGGGCGTGGTTTAGTGGCCGGCGACGACAGCGCACGAGGCGGTGAGTGGATAAAATAATGCGACCATAGCGAAACTTGTAAACTGAGTTTGAAAATACTTTCTAGCGTATTTTCTCTGCGGATTTTTTTCCGAACCCTATGGAATTATTCGCGTGTGGTGCGAACGATTGTTCAACATCGACTGACTATTAAATTTTGAATCGAGTTATTCATTCTGTATCTAAATACGGCCACGTCATTTTCTGTCATTGCAGTTGGATTTGTGTCTAATATTTGTCATATTCACTCAAATTCAAACACTCGAACGATATTCTCAGCACATTAAATGATTTTTCAATCGACTTGACTGGAAACACTGAAAAATATCTTGCTAAAACATTCTAATTTCAGACCATTAATCAAAATTGCTTCTGTGTAATTTCTTTTTATACTTTCACTCAAAATAAATACCCCAATAAAAAGTTTAAATATTTTTTAAATGAAGTACGTTTATCTCGAAGTTGTTCTTACTTTCACTGAATTGCAATTATTACACCACTTGCTATTACTTTATTTTCAGAGCAAAATAGACCCAAATAATTTTCCATCCGTCAAACTTTGAAATGGGCCACAGTTTTAGATAAATTTAGCTACTCGATAAAAAATAACTGCCCGACCGTCAAATTTTAACTAAAAGTTCAAATAATTCACAGGATGGTCCATAGCAAGAAAATAAATTGTAATCGTAAAAATGCTAGCAATCTCAGCCAGTTTGACGTATATTGAAAATACGAGTCACGAAGCTAACAACAAATAATCATTTTATTGAAACGCTGAACTGTTTTGCCTTTCTCATATAGAAAGTTTATACAATCACTTGAAAATCGACTAGTAAAAATTGGCCAAGTGTCATATGCCATTTCACTCAGTTCGTCGAGCTGAGCAATCTATCTTTGTGTGTGTGTAAAAATGACTTAATCGATGTTGACCAACTTAGATTCAAATGAAAGGTCTATGAATGGTTCTACACGGAATTCCTAAATTTCATCCGGATCCGACTTTCGGTTCCGGAATGATAGGGAAAAGTGTGTTAAAAATTGTGTACGTAAAAGTAAAAAGTTTTCTAAATTGGTCTCGAAAGTATTCCCGGTTTTCGAAAAACGACGGCAGATAATAGTCATACACTCAAAAAAGGATCTCACTTACTTTTACACTTAGTCCGGTATTCCTAATCTTAGGTTCAAATGAATGATCCTATGCTCCTACCGAAAATCAGCATATTTTCGGTTGCAATTAAAATCATGTTAGTTGATGGCCATACGAACCAACTTCGACTATACGTTCTCGAGTTCTAGTGCCCGAAATACCTACAATAGTGGAACTCACTTCGTTTTATCTCATCGATGTCAGAGAACTGTTTCATTCTGTAGGTTATACTAGTTAATGCACAAACAATCTCTTTGGTTTATTTTAAGAATCGGAGAGAAATATTTTTAATAGTATACCACAGTATTATATATGAGAATATGATTGATGTGAGAAAAGGATCATTACACCACTATGTTGTATTAAAACAGGTTTTTGACTATTTTATTCAGCGTGAACATATGGTAACAGTGTAAAGCTATGGTAGAGACTGAAAACTTTTAGCACTCGGAAAACAAAAACCGAGTACAAGTAGTACACCGGACGGCGCAGCTCGGAAGGTTTGAAGATACAAAAAAACTTCATCACAATTAGAGTGAAACATTCGAAATTCACTTCACTGTTCCGCGTAAAAACATTATTAGGCACAATCGCTTCAAGTGCGCACAAATTCTGAATAAATACGATTTCCTCTAACTGTTTACGACATTTTTACATATCGGTTTAGAAATTTAAATAAAGATATATCGAACACGTGCGAAAAACATCAAAACAATTTCCAAGCAGTTTCAATCAGATTCTCCTCTTTAGCTTTTTAATGGATTGTTTTGCTTTGACACTTCTCATGAGTTTTTGGCTAATAAACTTGTTAATAATACCCATTTCAGTTTTGTTTTCTTTGTGCTGTCCTTCAGTAATGATGGTGATAGATAAATAGAAACAAATTTTCTGATTTTAATAACAAAATTAGTTGTCAATGAGAATTTCGTGTTGGATTGAAATATTGCTGGTTTGTGTCCAGAATATTCACCAACTAAACACATTCTCTAAAAATAAGAGTTTTTTCAGCAAAGTTAATTCTCAATTTTAACTAATTTTATAGTTATTTTGGAAATTTTGTTGTTAAAATCAACTAATTCAAAAACAGTAATACGAATTAGGCGCAGAGCTAATTTCGGTCGTTCCGTGTGGCTTTTATCTTATCAAAGAATGCTTTGGTGAATGCTATTCACCTGTTGCAAAAGATAAAAAAAAGACAAACAATTATTATCAAGGATGGCTTTTATCGTATCAAAGAATGCTCACTGGCAACTCTTCACACGATTGAATCAGTGCCATCAAAGAGAGACGGATATCATCGCAACAACAAAAACCCGGCATGGCTCATTTTACATAGAATAGACACCAGTGCGAGAGCGAATTTTTTTCGATGACATTTCTGAGAATCAAAGGTTAGCACGCTGCTGTGGGGATCCTCTCTGAAGCAACATACGGTCGCTTATTCTCATTTTGCGATCCGATTCTGTATGGGCAGTGGATAATTGCGATAGAATCATTTTACTATTGCCGCTTATTCTAACTATGTGCATATAACCTTTGTATAAGTTGTGTCTATGAAAATATCTGTGAATGCTCCACACAAGGGTTTTGAAATATTGCAACCTAGTATGAGAATCATCAAGTCGAATCATCGATTCGATTTTCTGCGATAATTGTCAACTTGCGATTCTCTCTTGGGAAATTCCACACAGCAACGATCATTATCAGACTGTATTTTTTTTTCAAGGGCCGTGAAATACTCAGAGTATAAAGTGGAGCGAAGAAATGTAGAAAAATTCTCTCGCTGTTCATGCATTGAATGACTCGAGTCTTATAGCATCTTCTACCGGATTGAAAATGTTGTATACAATATAGAGAGCAATATAGCAGCTTCTGTCGAATTTTCGGCAATCACCAACACTGCTTGAAAATGCAGAGGCACATACTACACAATTACTTACAGTTATATCTACATCTTTGGTCTTCAAAACGTATAGATTCTCGCTAAGTTGTATGAATTTTTTCATGACTCCCCCTTGTTAATGACACTTGCTACACTCCCTTCCCTATAAAGATACTCTTATGACCAATTCTGAAGCGCAAGATGTTCCTGCGCCAAGTTTGGTGGGAATCCGTTCAGTAGTTCCAGAGTTATGGCGTTACAAACATACAAACTTACATCCATTTTTACCTTTTTGCCTTTCTCTATAGAAAGGTAATAGAATTGCTGGAAAAACCGACTTTCGAACGGAGCCTCGGAGACCCATAGTGTTATTTACCATTCGACTCAGTTCGACGAGATCGGAAAATGTCTGTGTGTGTGTGTGTGTGTGTGTGTGTGTGTGTGTGTGTATGTGTGTGTGTGTGCACTTTTCGAAGATATTTGAACGCGCTCAATTTTATCAGAGATGGCTGAACCGATTTTAACAAACTTGGGCTCGTTTGAAAGCTACTGTCGGGCCATTGATCAAGTTCGAAGATCAAATGGCTGTGACTTTTGGTTCCAGATATATGATGGCATAAGTGACGTAACCGACAAAACACGTTGATTTTTACCGCTCTTATATATATAAGGGTGCCAAAATTTTGGGATCACCTCTATTTTCGTTAAGCTCTAGTGCTCAAAAGTTTAAGCACCTCGAAAAAAGCCTTCATGCAAAATTTGAGCTAAATCGGACATGCGTAAGGGGTGCTGCCCGGTGGTAAAGGTTTGACAATTATCGATCTTGAAAAAGCACCATAGGGGGGAGTACATGAAATTTCCAAAATCGAAATTTTTTTTGATGCCGAAACTCTTAAAACTGCATGAAACATCGAAATTTAGTGTCATCTCAAAAAAAAATTTTTTTGAAAAAATCAACTTTCTGGGACTGGGAAATTTTCATTTTTTTTTAAGTCCCAAAAAGTCAACTTTTTCAAAATAATTTTTTTTCGAGATGACACTAAATCTCGACGTTTCATGCAATTCTAAGCCTTTTGGCATCAAAAATTTTTTTTCGATTTCGAAAATTTCATGTACTCCCTATGGTGATTTTTCAAGATATATGAAAATTACACTAAGTGGACTAAGAAGGCTTTTTTTTAGATTAGCATCACTGATTACAAATAGGCAACGCAAATTTCAAGCACTAGTTTGGAAAAATGATGCTGACTGTGTGACAAACACTGAAGCACGCTTTTGTGAACTACTCGAATCAATCTGAATCAATTGGTGACAAAATTAGTATCCAAAATTATTTAATAAAAGTATGAAACATATTTTCATGAGACAGTTATGAAAGAAGAGAAAGGCATTATCACACCACTAGGTGGATTAAGAAGGGTTTTTACCATTAGAAAGATAAATTAATTCGGAATGAAATCCATTTGAAACGATGGAAAACCGAATATTCTATTCAAAGCTATTTTAAAAAGTTCCAACTAAAGTCTGTTGATAAAAAGTCGGAGCGCTTACTTTGGCTGGCCTTATCTCAGCTGTTAGAAGTTCGATTTTGAAAATTTGTTTATTCTGTGCTCTTGGTCATCACTTATTTATTTAATTCTGGACCAGGAAATTAATTCAAGAACTAAGTTCGCAACCTAAGACAGACTCATAATTCAGTTACAAAATTCAACTTTTGAACCCAAATAAATAAATCAATTCATGAGTTTAGTTCTTGAATTCTGGAATTGAACTCATTTTTAGTATCCAATTCACAAGTTCAGAACTGTATTCTAAAGCTGAATTCTGAATTTTAACTAGAATAAATAAACTGAAAGTTACCTGTTTCAAAAGTTCCTTCTTCTCGCTCTCCAGTGTCACGCAACGATCACCCTGCTGTTTACATTGGCTCTCAAAACCATGCCAGCTGACGATCGCCTTCGCTAGTTCGTCCTCCGTCGAGCTCAATTGTGACTGCAGTTTTTCCTGTTCGTTCAGTGACGCTTCCAACGCGGACACTTTCGCCAGGTGAGCAGTTTTCTCTTCCAGCAGACTCGCCTTCAGGATCTCCATCTTCTGTCTCTGTGTGCGTATTTCGGCTCTCGCTGCCTCGTGATTCTTGCACTCGTTCTGATACAGCGATTGAATGGTGTGCAGCTGATTTCGACATTTGATGGACTAGAAATGTTCCGATTTTTTTTTCAACCATAAACTCAAAAAGCCACGAGAAAAACTTACATTGTTGTCCTTATGACTTAACTGCGAATTCAAACGAACGATTTCTCGTTTTTTGTCCCGCCAGCACTTCAACAGCAGCTTGAATCCCGTTTCGTAGACCAGTTTGCTGGTATTACTGTTGAACCGGTCACTGCAACTACCAGCCAGTGCCGTCGTCGAACAGGAAATTCCTCCCGATTGCTCCGCAACCGAACCGAGCTGCTTGGAAGGCGACCCCATCTCGATCATTGTCAGAGATTTTTCCATTGAAAATTTTCGTCCAGGTGTCACCAGCCCGACCGGAGGCTTGGGCTTTGTTTTCAGTTCCGAAAAGAGCTGCTTTTTAATTGGTTTGCTACTAACGGTGAATTTGCTGCGCGCCTTGGGGGCGACGGGTTTCGAACTGATTGGATTAGATGCCATCAAATGTCAGATTTTTTTGTCCGGATCGGAACTAGATAACAACTAGAGGGAAACTTACAGATTACTAACGGATTGGGTGGCCTTCACCGGGGGCAGCTTGTCGGTTTCTCTGCGTCCACAGGAACGGTTCACCAGTGCTGCATGGTCGCTGTTTGAACGATTGATTCGCTTCGCTTGGGACTCCATCATCGCGTGCTTTTCTCTGGTTGCTGTCAGATTACTTCGAGCACCGCCTGCTGTGACAGGTTGTGTGATTTGAAACACTGGAAAAATTTGTATACTAAAATATTGGTTTCGGTTGATTGAAGGTCTTCTGAACAGATTTGGGATCTCAGAGCTATTTCGAATTATTTGGGGAAGATTTGGGAAATGCACATGAGAACTGTTCATCCAACAACATGTGAGCAAACGACTTCTACATGAATACTCAACCCGCTTAAACAATAACCATAATTACTGTCGGAACTTGAGCAAAAAAAAAGTACAAACACTCATGCTAACTAGTAACGGTAAAAGCATCTTGCGCGTGCAGGTTTTCGTGTTCATGTTTTATTGTTGCTACAAAATTTGCAACTCATGATCTTCCCAAAACGATCGAAACCGGAATAGATCCGAAGCGAGAGAGAATAAAACAGCAGGAAAAAATCTATTAGGCTCTTAATTCTTTTGTTTTGCAGCATCTATCGATGCCAGGTTTTACGTCATTATATGTTGTGCCCCCACAAAAGTACAGGTTTATTAAATAGCATCATCCGTTCGGTTTCTTTACTTCATACCAAATACTGCTTTTGAAAGGTAGTATTTACTCAAGAAAGTTTGATCCGTTTCACATATTTCATCTGATTATCATTCAAGAAATGTAAAGTGAAGGAAGATATTGGGAAAACCCACCCCGCTGTACAATTCTCCGTTATCAATGATTTTTAATATAAACAACGAAACTGATAATCTCATTTGACAACATTTTTTTTCTCGTCGCACACAATCAAAAGTTGAAAAGATTCTCCCGATAGCCAATTGGTTTTTCCAATCGCACAGTTTTGACATTTGTCCCGAGTTGAGTGGAGTGGCAATTGGAAAAATCCACCTTTGCTAGGGAGCTCAGTGCCGTAAGCACTTCACCGTCCATGCTACTACGTAAACTCGATGGGAGGCAGTCTGCCTGTGGATTTGTCACTATAGCTGTTTCGCTTTTCCCATGCAATAGACTGAAACCCGAGTAATGCGCATGCGTCAAACAAAACAACAACTGTGGCCACTCAACAATGCGCGTCATACTCATCTAATCATCGATCAAAGCAAGCGAGGAAGTGAAACCAGAAACCGATTACCAACACGTGCTGGTCGGAAAGCATACAATTAAACAATACACACACCAGAATATGGGTGAGGGGGTCCGCTGATGGCTCTTAGTGTTTGTAGCATAAACAATCACTTCTGTACAGTTGCCGCAACTGGTAAATGAAGATGTGGCTCGCACAGTGCGTCAATGATGGCAATATCGGATAAAATGTGATGCAATCCGATCTCGAATTAGTACGACAGGTTACCCTCCTAGTGTTGGTTTTCAATATGATTGAATAGTGAGAAACGTTTCGATGTCATGATTCAGATGACCTATCGTTATACCGACGACACGATCTGCCACTCGTCTATTAAAATTGTATCACAAATTTAACTGCCCCTCAGTAACTCGTAATGTAAAAATGAAATCGTTCGAAAAATATATGTAACTGGCCACCAAGACTAAACAACTGTTGTTTTCGAATAACAGTTACTTTCACCGTGGCCGAAACCGGTGGTAATAAAAACGTTCTTAATTCACCTAGCAGTGAGACGATACCTGTTTTTAACATACGCATGTGTTTTGTGCATGAATATTTTTCGGTGTTTTAGTTCGCATGACATTATTTTAATGACCGTCGTTTCAAGGATCGAATTGGAATCTAAACGTGTAATAATCGATTGACTATTCCATGAGATGTCGAAATTAGCTCCACTTTAG
Source organism: Malaya genurostris (assembly GCF_030247185.1). Lineage (NCBI taxonomy): Eukaryota > Metazoa > Arthropoda > Insecta > Diptera > Culicidae > Malaya > Malaya genurostris. Next base: position 347,292,596 of record NC_080571.1, read on the forward strand.
AATTTACGGTACTACCGGTATTCAGGAACCAGCATAACCGAAAACGATTCGTATGGCCATGAATTCATATGACGAATAATTTGCAATAGTTTTGAGTCCAACTTTGAAGCCTTTGGATTGTCATCTTCTATCTCGGTATGAATTTTAAAAGCTCATCACCCTGTAATTCCAGAATCGTATAAAATTCATTAATTTTGTATGGGACCATAAATCCTTTCATTTGAATTTTTGTGTTTGAAATACGATTTGGCCTTTTTTGAGAAAACGATTGAGCTTTGAGAAACGATTCGATACTGGAACCGGAATTCTAAAATCGGTGCAGCCGAAGTCAGTTGAATCCACCTCAGAAGATGTATAGTTTACATTTGATTCAAACTGTTTGAAAATCAGTGTAGACATATTTGAGAAATCGTAGTGCGAATTAAATTTTTGGGAACCTTCCGAATCGAAAACTGAATACCGCTAAAACTGAAATAAGTTAATTTGATTATCGACTATCCAAATCTACAAACCCGATAAACCTGACTAATTTATGTGAAATGGACATTTTGTACTAATCATCCTGTATCACCTAAACCGGAAGTTGAATCTGACTAAGAAGCGACATGTTTTATAGGATCTTAAGACTCTTATATCGGTTTAGCCATCTACGAGCAATATGAGTAACACTATTTTAATTTCGTTTCACATATCATCCTGTAGTTCCGGAACCAGAAGTCGGATCCAAACGTAATTCAGGAATCTTGTTTGGGAGCATACGACTTTTCATAGAAAAAAAGTTTGTAGAAAACGGTTGAATCATCTCCGAGAAAATTGAGTAAAATTATTTATCACACACGCATTTGCTGATCTCGACGAACTGATTCTTGATTCTTGATTGTATATGGGTGTTGTGTTCTTCCAGCATTTATTCATGAAAGTAGTTTAAATCGAAATAATTATGGAATTACTTTCAACTTGAAAATGCTGCCATCATCTAGTTTACATATTTCATATTCTAACGATTATGTTGCCAAAAATGAACCGTGCTAAAAACGGTCCGAAGCAAAATGTCATGAAAAAGGATGCTGTACACAGTCTTTTTGGTACTAAGAAACAATTGTATAAAAAATCGTGTTCCGCGTTGCTCCCAAACATTACTTTGTCATTCAGCGCTCAAAACTGGAATAAAGCGAAAAGTCGTTTACACAATAATATCGATATCTCCGTTAAAAATGGACGGATTTTGACAATCTATGGCTTGTTGTTGTGGAATCTAAGTCTTTAAACATATTCTGTTTTCAAGGTGATCTCTTTGTTAACAACAACACACACACACACACACACACACACACACACACACACACACACACACACACACACACGTACATTTACACAGTTCGTTGAGCTGAACCGATTGGTATATGACATTCGGCCCAATTTTCCTAAATTTTTAGCAAATTCTATATCTATTATATACATATATATATATATATATATATATATATATATATATATATATATATATATATATATATATATATATATATATATATATATATATATATATATATATATATATATATATATATATATATATAATTAATAGCCCACTTGGGGATTTCGGATTTTTAAAAACTAATAATTAAACTGCACACTGTGGAGGTAAGAACTAGACTGATTTATTTATTCTATATCGACTGCACGATGGCCCTGGCTTTCCCTAAAACTGCTGATCCTGCATTTGACGATGGTCTGCTGGTCACGTTGTCCGCCCTGATGGTCGGTGTTTCCAAGTATCCATGCGTCGAAAGTGCTGATCTAGAATTAGGCTGGTTCGATGTCGTGGCATATCGTATAGCAGGTGTTGGTGTGGTAGACTCGATAGATGACCCTTTGGTCACAATTGTTGGCGTCGCAGATTTGTCGTTAATTTATATATATATATATATATATATATATATATATATATATATATATATATATATATATATATATATATATATATATATATATATATATATATATATATATATATATATATATATATATATATATATATATATATATATATATATATATATATTTATATATATATATATATATATATATATATATATATATATATATATATATATATATATATATATATATATATATATATATATATATATATATATATATATATACACTGCTGGTCGATAAAATAGGTGTATGGTATAATATTGAGTATTTCCGTTCATCACGCACACAATCAACCACCGAATTATTTCAAACCTTGTCTGCACAAAAGCTGTCAAATCATTCGTGCCTTTGTAACACTGATTTGATTTGCATTCAAAGCGTGGACGTTATTTGTACACAGGAATCAATTCTTATTGTGGACAATATAATAGGTGTGCGGATAGATTTTTTGGTAATTACTCTTTCCTATTTCAGTAAATGATCTAATTAAATAGGTTTGTATTCTTTAATGATGTGAAATGCTACTGAATGCTAAAAAAAATAAAGTCTCTTAATAGAATGGGTCGTGCGTCTCATTGTACTGAGTTGGAAAGATTTTTGGTGAAGAAATTACGAGCAGAAGGTAAAACTTACAAAGAAATTGCAAAAACACTGGAACGTTCCGAAAACTTCGTCACAAATGCTTTGAAACCTTTAAAAGAAACGGAAACACGCGGGAAACCTAGAAAAACTTCGGCAACAACCGATCATCGTATAACTTTGCTAGCAAAATCAGATCCTTTTGCATCATCTAGGACTATTGCAGCAGAGATTGGAAACGTTGTAAGTTCGAGAACAGTTCGTCGTAGACTGCAAGATGTAAACCTTCCTGGCAGGATTGCTAGAAAGGTTCCTCTTTTGCGAAACAAAAACCTTCGATCGAGAATGCAATTTGCTATCGAACATCGATCGTGGGACGGTTCGAGCGGAAGGAAAAAGTGGCGAAATATTCTTTGGAGCGATGAAACAAAGATAAATTTGTTCTCTTCTGATGCACAACGAAATGTTAGACGACCACCAGGTAAAGAATTTGATCCAAGATACACACAAAAAACTGTTAAGCATGGAGGCGGTAGCATAATGGTTTGGGGTTGTTTTTCTTGGTACGGTGTGGGTCCGATTTTCCGCATCAACACCACAATGACCAGATTCGAATATAAAGCCATTCTCGAGGATGTCATGTTACCCTATGCTAAGGACGACATGCCTATTATATGGCATTTTCAGCAGGATAACGATCCGAAACACACATCAAAGCTAGTTAAGCAATGGTTTCGTGATAACAATGTATCTGTTATCGTATGGCCCAGCCAATCTCCCGACATTAACCCAATAGAAAATCTATGGAACATACTTAAAAAGAAATTATCTGGTCATACTTTCTCAAATAAGAACCATTTATGGGATTTTGTTCAAAAGGAATGGTACGCTATTCCTACGGAGACATGTCAGCGTCTGGTCGAATCAATGCCAAGAAGAGTGAACAAAATATTGCTGAATAAAGGAGGATACACTGGATACTAATTATCTTTTAATGAATCAAATGTTTTTTTTTTGTAATTCAAAGAGAAGAAGTTTTCTTTTGTTATACACCTATTTCACTGTCCAAGAATATTTGAAATTATATAACAATGAGAAAGTCACAGTAGTGTGATACGTATAATCAATTAACTGAATTGTTCGTTTTCCCTTAAACAATTGATTACAATAGTAAAAGTTAGACAAAATACTCATACGACGAATAAAATTAATTTTTTCCAATTACTTCATGTCACACCTATTTTAATGACCAGCAGTGTATATATATATATATATATATATATATATATATATATATATATATATATATATATATATATATATATATATATATATATATATATATATATATATATATATATTTACATATATATGAAGGTCAAAACACAAATAATTTGAGTAATTCATATGATCTTTATTGGAATCGATAGTACGATAAATATAATTTAATGTTTGAAGATGATTTTATGCAAATGTTGGACTCGACTCCACCTTAAACGCAAGGTTCAACTCCTCCAACATACCGGCCGGTCTTACACGAATAATTGTTTAAATATTGGCTTCCAGTGTGTCAATCGTCGCTGTTTTATCGTTGTAGACATGAGCCTTAACATGGCTTCACAAGAAAAACAAGGGCTATTAGCTGTATACGTGAAACTAAACATTCAACATAGACTTATTAAGGTTCATACTCTTGATGGGTTCCATCACATACACATTGAACTGTGTGTCAAAGGACAGTTTTATGATGTTCATGGAGTATATCGCCCGCCCAGTTTTGACTTTAATGATTTTTTTGTATATTTAGAAAGCTTAATGTATGAAGTCCAACCTAAACGTTCGTGCTTTATTGTAGGTGATGTGAATGTCCCAGTTAATATGATTAACCACAACATTGTGACAAGATATAGGGCACTGTTGGGTTCTTACAGTTTTATTTGTACAAACTGTTTTCCTACCAGACCAACTAGTAACAACATACTTGACCATGTTTTATGTAAACTTGACGACGTAAATCGAGTACGAAATGACACTATTTTTAATAACCTTAGTGATCATTCACAAGTATTATCAACTATTGAGCTTTTTGTTGAAAAGGATCCAATGTTACTGACAAAAAAGGTCATTAATCGTCGTCAAATTAATCGCGAATTTTCAAATTTTATGAACAGTATTGATATAAATGTAAATGCAGAATCTATACTTCAATCAATAATGTATACATACAATCACTTTTTTGAGCGTTATAGCAGAACAGTAACAAAAACTATCAAAGTGAAGGGTTCTTACTGTCCTTGGATGTCTTTTGACCTTTGGACTCTGATAAAAATAAAGAGTAACTATCTTCAGCGCGTCAAAAGTAATCCGACAGATTTACATCTCAAGCAAATGCTTCTACATATCTCTAAAAAAGTTGATACTTTGAAAAAAAAGAGTAAACAATTGTTTTACGAAAACTTGCTTACCAATACACCTCACTCAACATTTTGGAAAAATTTGAAAAACTCATTCGGCTTAACCAAGAAAAACGATAAGATAAACCTCATAGAAAATGGTAGAAGAATTGTTGATTGTAAAGAAATATGTCAGACCTTTAATGACTATTTCTCTAGCATTGGACAAAAACTAGCAAATAATATTCCAACTAATACTAGCATTAATCCTTTAAGCAATGTTCGTTGTGTTCGTGACTCAATATTTTTACGTCCCTCGTCAATCGCCTAAGTTACATTGCTGATACACAGCTTAGATAATAACAAAGGCAGTGGTTCCGATGGTATATCAGCTAGTTTACTAAAAGAAAATTGTACAACGTTTTCTAGGATTCTCTCTAAATGTTTTAATGAAATTATTCTGTTCGGTTATTATCCCGATTGTCTAAAAATCTCTAAAGTCATTCCTATATTTAAGTCCGGTGATCGTTGTGATTGTAATAATTATCGTCCCATATCTACATTATCCGTCTTTAACAAAATTTTTGAAAAACTATTAGTCACCAGATTGCTTGACTTTTTAAATAAACATAGCGTCTTCTACCAATTTCAATACGGTTTTAGACAAGGTTCTGGCACACAAACTGCTATTATAGAACTAGTTGACAAGATAATGAGTGAAATAGATCGTAAGAATATTGTCGGTGCCTTATTTCTTGACCTTAAAAAAGCTTTTGACACGTTAAACCACACGATTTTACTCGAAAAGCTCGAATGTTATGGTATCAGAGGCATTGCAAACAGCGTTATTCGTAGTTACTTGACAAATAGGCAACAATTTGTATCCATTGATGGGGAACGTAGCAACCTCGCTCCTACGAAAATTGGTGTACCACAAGGTAGTAATATAGGACCTTTATTATTTCTCTTATACATAAATGATTTAGGCAACTTGAATCTTAACGGTACTCCAAGACTCTTTGCCGATGATACAGCCTTATTCTATCCCCATCATAACATCAGTACCATTATAAGCTCGATGAACAGTGACCTAGATGTCCTTGACAAATATTTCAACGCTAATTTATTGTCATTGAATTTACTCAAAACGAAATATATGGTTTTTCGTTCCATGCGAAAAGTGTTACCAATTCATGACAACCCGAAGCTAACAGATTACGTGATTGAAAATGTAAAATGCTTTAAATACCTGGGCATTCATCTTGACCCTACGTTATCTTGGACTCATCATATAAGTTTTGTTGAAAAGCGTGTCGCATCTTCCTGTGGTATCATGTGGAGAGTGCGATCATATGTTCCTCGGCGTGCACTTTTGAGCTACTACTATGCTTATATTCACTCACAACTTAATTATCTTGTATCGGTCTGGGGCCGTGCAGCTAGCTCTCATCTGAAAAAATTACAAACTCTTCAGAATAGGTGTCTTAAAACTATTTTTAATAGACCTCTGCTGTTCTCTACGTTTTCATTGTACTCCGACCAAGCTCATAACGCTCTACCAATAGCTTACTTATGTGACATGCAAACCTTGTAGTTCGTTCATGACACCTTGCATGCCACGACACATCGTAACATACAGTTTTCAACTCCAAACCATTTGTACGCGACGCGCCGTAATGGCAACTTGCAACGCATTCGAACAACCACAACTCTGGGCCAAAGGCGTATTCTGTTTGCTGGTCCTACAAAGTTTAATGCACTTCCTCTTGACATACAACAAATCAACATCCGTACCATATTTAGATCTAGATTGAAGCACTACTTTAGACAAAGACTGAATGAAATTTTTATACAATAAGCGTAAAGTTTAAACAATCGTAATCTATCTGTATATCAATGTTAGTTAAACGTCAACAGTATTATATTATTCAATGTTAGATATTAAACGTGGATCCCTTAAAAGGAAACTTATTTCCACTGGGATTCCACACCAATAAATTAGTTAATTGCACATCTTAGAATAAATTGTTTTAATCTCAGTTCTTCTTGTTTTTCTTTGTTAGTATTAAAATTTTGCCAGTGTTAATGAACTGAGATTAGTTGCGTCCATTACCAGGGGGCTCCTTGTTGAGCTTTTTGGTGTGGGGGAGTGTGGTGGGCAATTAAAAAAAAAAAAAAAAAAAGGCGAAATATTTGCACCAACCGAATATCGTAGAATTCTATAACGTGGACCATCTGAATGCCAGAAATGAATCCCGTACAACGTTTTGATAGTTTTTTTTTACTGAAATATTGAGATAAATGAAATATTGAAATATGTCAGAGAAATGTGAGCGACGCAGAGAAATCAATTAATCGGCCACTCTAAGGGTTTCCCAAAGGACTATTAGAATTTTTTTTTTTTTGAAATATGCGAATTGGAAGTAAAAATAATCCGTTTAGATAAAATGTAATGAAATAATCAGTATAGTAAACCATTTAGAGTGTGGACTGCGCATTAAATAAATGCAAATAAAACCAACATTCAGTTGCTTTGAGTTCAAGAAAAATGCACCGAGCAGTGTTTAATATGAGGGAAAATTTCACAATATGGCACCGTCAGGGACTTGAAATGAATCCCCAATGAGAAAATTTCATATCAGAAATCTTTCATGGAGCCGAGGGGATGACACTTAAAAACTTCACTTTAAACCCTAAAGGATAAATCGTCTTTTTTCTGTGGTGCATTTTCAGCCGCTTGTTCATCTTTACTGCGCATAGTAACGGATGGATCGGTTGTCTTTTGCTGAGTTTTTTCGGGTTAGAAACATTGCCATGGTGATTTGTACGTTGTTTATAATAATATTTGCTTGTGTAAATTAAGCTTATTAGATGAATCACGACTGGGCTGAATATTCACAGCTTAGTAAATATTAGCTAGAAACTTGATCCAATTTGGTTTATTTCAGATGAGTAGAGAGCAATATCCCAACATTGACATCGAGACAACGCTTTTGTCCAGTGCCTATAATTACACAGCTCATCTGGAGGAGTTACTCCAGATTACCAATGAACTGGAAAATCGAACCGATTTTATGTTCAGCTTCAATTCCTGGCTTCTAGCATTTCAAGACTTTCATAATGAAGAATTTAGAGAAGAGATACTTAACAATATATACTTCCGAGCTTATCAAAATTTCTTTTCAGTCATGCCACTATTAAATAAATTTCAAATTCAATCGAATTTAAGTTGTGTCCAAACAGAGAACGAAGAGAGCTCCTTCCAGTTAAACATGCGGTGGAAAATATACTGGTGGGAATTAGTACAACACCCTGGTGAACGGTCTAAATGTCAAAATTGGAATTGAATAAAATCAATACTTAATTAAAACTCTCTTTCGGAAAAAAATTGGTTACCAACGAAACAATATATACGAAAATCTACCGGAACATTGCCATTTCCATGATCGGTGTGAGGATATGCTCAAACTAATCGTCAATGTCTGCGAGGTACTGACTTTTGAAAACGTCGGTGTATTTTTGCAATTATGCTGTTTAATGTTGGAACCGGTATTCTATACCGTTTTACAGCTCATCGTCGTCATGCAGATATCGAAAATTTATCTAAAAATTTTAGAATAGTTCTTAAATCTTAAATGGATAATTTTCAATAGGTCTAAAATTCTTATAATAGAGTAACATTCATGCCATAAACTAATATAAGGCACTTTTGTTACAACTTCAAGCTCTCAGGAAATTTTGCGCTAAGGAACTTAAGATCATGACGGTTTCACCAATTCGAAACCAATATCAATTTACTCTCAGCAAATAGTTCAAAATAGTATGACCAAATACAAATTATAATACGGAATACTTCGACAAATTTTCATGGACACATTTTGCATCGTGCGGTACACTGTCATGATACACTGTCAGAGTGACAATGTACTTTAACGAGTTTTCTATAAAACTAGCAACACTGAAGGGTAAGAACAAGTTCACCATAGTTACTGTTTATTATAGTGAAAAATAAATAAACAAACAGTTTTTATCTGATAATCAAGATCACAAGCGAAATGTAAGTTAAACAATAATCTAGAATGGTTAAGCCCCAATGAATATACTACTAGCTGTATTGATATTTGTAGATTCGTGGGTGTTTGTGTTCATTTTTCATCTTTTGTGCTAGTGCCGGTGATATTTAGACTGATTGTTGCAGTTTAATACAGCAACGATAAACATAAACAAACAAGTTTGTTTTACATCGTAGCAACTAGCATAAAGCGTTGCCAGAAACGATCTCCTTCCACATTTTCAAACTATCGCAATGAAAGGGAGTAATTTGCTAGGCTTACTTGTTCAGGCTGTGAACCAAACATTGGCGGTTCGTTTGTATGGGACTTAGGGGTATTATTATTTGTATTTGGTATGACCGTCAGAAAAACAGGGACAGAGAAATCTTTGGTTAAACTTTCAAAGGGTCACAATAAATTGAAAAATTAAATATTATCCATCTTTACGTTCCCAGCTCCTTAAATCAACGTTTTTTGGAACCATAATTTCATTTTTTCAATCTGCTGACGATTTCATGTTGACACTCAGTGATTGTCAAGAACTAGAGTGCCTATAACCAGAGTGACGACTTCTCATCCGTAATGTTGGCAACAATTCAAAACATTCCATTAGCTTTACATTGAATTGACAGGTCGTTTGGAACTGGTAGCTGTCATTCCAAACGAACAGCTGTCGTCACTCTGATTATAGTCACTCTATCTAGAACAGTAACAAAAACTTTGGAAGAGATCGCATGTTCTATGACTTTCTTTTCCACGGTTAGCAACGCTTTCAAACGGATCGATATAGATGTTTGGTTATATGTAGTTTTTTTTCGCTTTCCATTTACTTTTCGTGTTGTATTTGAAAAAACCAGATCTGTCGTCCCCCTCGCATAGAGCAACTTTCCAAATGCTTTAGTTTTGAAAACCTAATATAGGCAAAACTTAAAGCAGTTATTTTGAGCATATAAAAGAAATGTAGCCAATCGTTTAGTTTTGCCGTTGTAAAAGCTTGAAAATGTCGAGGCCCGCCATGTCAATTGTGCAGCGCGTTAAGCGTTAAGAGAGAATAAAATACAAAAGCAATCTTTTGAAACCGAATGGTTTTTTCCAATACTACTAATGATAAACGGTCGAATGGTATCAAATCAATTGCTATTTATACATATCTCGAATGCAGTCCTACGTCAATCTCGCGGTTATGTCTCTGGGATTACCTACTTCAAGTTTTTTTTAAATAAAAAAAATTCTTCGATTTCTTCAAAAGTTATTATAGTTAAGAAAATATTTTGTGATTCGTTGTAAAGTTTAATTTTTTGTAAATTAAGTTTTAGGCTTTTTCGAAAGGGTTGGGCTAGGTTAACTTATTCTAACGATTTATTTGTATCGCATCTAGGGGTATTATTATTTGTTTTTTTATTGAAATCCTGAAATCGCATCAGATAACCCAGACCCAGGCTCGATAAATTCCAAGTTTTTCCCCAACTCAAATCATTCTCCAGTTTGATCCAACTGTGCCGTACCGGTGTATTAGCAGAAGACCAACGGCGAGAACGCAGCAAATCGAGAAGAGCCAACATGCGCGTTCGATTGTGTGCATGTATTACTTTACTACTGGCCGTTCTCATTGATAAACACCCAAACCATCAAACCACTACCGTCGGTCGAATCGCACGGCAGGCGAAAAAGATGTGTCATGCCCGCGCCGCCTGCTTCGATCCGACCGAACTGCCTGTCGGACTGTCGGAGCGCGATATATTCAGTATTAGTAAATCAGCTCTGCTAAACGTACGCAGCGAACGGGCCTTCATTCGTTCATTCGAGTTTGATTTTGCACATTTTTCCTTTCGATTTTCCTCTTCCCACCAACCCACGGTGCGGTTGTATTTGTGTTAGTTGTAGTTCCACAACACCGTCAGGAGCAGGAAAGCAGTGTGCGAGTTTTCCATACGGCGCTTTTCCAGTCGGTGTGCTTTCCCGGTCGGAAAATTGTCGCTCGCCGGTCAGACGCTTTCCGATACTTGAAGTGGTTGCAGTTGCTTCCTTAGGGAACAAGTTTGAAGAGTTTTTGGTGTGTTTAGAAAAAAAAATCGACCAACGTGTTCCGTTACTGTAAATGATACAGCAAGTTTTAAAACAATAAAGTGAATTAGACGGAAACGGCAGCTGGTAATCATATAGTTCTCACTATTTGTATTGTAGAGTAGATAAACCCGAAGATGTGAATATGTCAAGGAAAACAATGATTAGCTCGGACTTGTACCGAAGGGTTTTTTTTTGTATATCGTAGGGCTCTCATAAACAATCCATCACATTAGGATTTCCATCCTCAGATTTCTCACGTTTTCACACCTTTTAAACTAGTACTATTTGTTCATCGATTAGAACCACTCATCACGTGGGAACCACAAATTTTCCCAAACTAAAGTTCCAAAGCATCCAAATCGTATAGTTTTCATACGCAGTTTCATATCGTACCAACAGTCGAAAACAGGTGTTTTTTTTTGCTCGCCAGCTGGGAATAAATATCGAGTGTACACGATTGTTATCAGTTCGATCAGTTTTTGCTATCTATAAACTTATCTCACTGCTTGTTTCGGTTATAACACGGCTTGCCAGCAATATACTCGAAAAAGGCAAAACCCGAATCGTTCTGTTATTCGATTGTTTAATATACTTACTAGATTGTGATTATTACTGTGAGTGTATGTTTTGATTCTTGTTCCCTTATGTGACACACTCAGGAAGGTTGACGTCAGTTCATCGGTGCAAAACGGACGACCAGTTGAAAAGAAGAATAAATCCCGCTGTCCGGTTTTTGAAGTATGCGGTAAGTTTGCATTCTGTTTTTTTTTCTAATGTCAGATCTAAATATTATGCATGAAGTGAACGCACCTTGGTATAAGCATGTTGATTTAATTAATTCATAGCCACTTACTTGTTTACTACCGTTGCCCGTTGCACTTTTTTCCGCATCATTCGCCAAGCCATCGCCAAGACTGATACTTTTCTATCGATTCGCCGTTTCGCATGACAGCGTCAGAAAATCGTCAATCATGTTGTCATCGTAGTAGGCACAGACGCCCCTCATACGTTAAAATGAATCATCAAACGAATTTCAAGAAGCCAAATGCCAAGACGCGACGTAGCCACCCCCCATTCTACCGCCCATTCCCTTTCTACGACGCTCTCAAATGGATGGAACACAAGCGGAGCAAAAAAAAACTGTGCCACTTCGGATCAAAGGACGGTTATTCAGTTAATGTTGTGGAAGTTTGTTGTGTTTTGACGATTTAAGACTTGAACTTGACTTCGATCACGGCCACCCAATGAATGGTTTGGTGGGGGTTTAGTCTACTCGACTGTACCCCGGGTATGCTTGAGATGTTGACGTTAAGAATCAATAAATCGACCGTTCAAGATATATCCCAAATAATTAGCTGATCGTATTCAAATTATGTTTTACATGTGAATTCGATTTATTCGCTTTGTTTTTTATCAGCCGAATAAATTTCCTAGTATTCTATCAAGTTTAAAAAGTTTCAAATTGGTTAATTTGTTATTATTAAATTGTTTAACAAATTTATGCTCGATAGTTTTTGAGAGATTTCGGTAGCACACAAGTCTTAACTATAATAAGATTTGTAAAAGACCGAAAGACCTCACGATCCCGTGAAGTCCTAGTGTAATAATGCTGGAACCCAAGAGAATCCTCTAAAAAGTTAATGACAATTAATTCGGATTATTATTTTCGCTTGCTGTTATTCAGAATACCCAGAACTCACCCAAATAACTATCTTCACTAAATTTCCCAAGAGAAATTGTTTTGAGTATTCCGTCTTAATCCACTAAATTGATCAGCGATCTTTCCTTGTTTCAATAATCTGTGTCTGTAAACATTTCACATTTCAAAACAATGGTTAGTTTCATTTTCTTCAGTCGACGACGACGAACGGAATACAAGAAGTGCTCGATGAGTGTTGTGATATTTATTTCGTCACGTCAAATCTGCAATCTGCATTGTATAGTTGAGTGGTACGCGTACTCAGAACACTTAGTCATTCGAGTCTATTGGACACTACATCGCGACGTTTTATGAAATTCTAAGAGTGATTCCAAAATATAGGCACCCTAATATACATTAGAGCGATACAAAACAACGTGTTGTTCGTGTTGTCCGGAACCAGAAGTCACAGCCATTTGATCTTCGAACTTGATTAATGACCTAACAATAGCTTTCAAACGGGCCTAGACTTGTTAAAATCGGTTAAGCTATCTCCGAGAAACATCTGCGGTAAAAATATCTCCGGAAAGGGCACACACAGACATTTTCCGATCTCGTCAAACTGATTCCAGCAATTCTAATACCTTTCTATACACACCAAAAAAATTTGAATAATACTGGTGACCTAATTCCTTAACGATGTAATTTATAGAGACCTAATTTGTCAAATGACGAAAAATTTCATTTGTAATGACTTAATGTTAGATTAGCTTGAATTTTACTGGTTTTTTACTGTAACTTGGATTCTGTTAGCAGGTGCGACTGTTTAAATTTAAATGCACCTTTTATCAGCCAAGCAGATGCATGCTTCTGTGGCTCAGTCGATTAACAGACGTACTTGCGATCCAATGATTCTCGGTTCAAGTCGCGGCGGTTTTTTATTTCAATGAATTTCATGTCATGGAGTTTTAGACACAATATGAAATGTTCTTCCACGTAAAATTGCGTGAACTGTGCAATTTCTATAGCAATTCCTGATCCTTTCTATAGAGTGAAGCAAATATAGTCCTGGTCTGGGAAATTGTTTAGTCCTTTTTGGCTAGTGTATCTTGATTAAATAAGAATTTATGGCAATTTATCTTTAGATAAATGGACTTTCAACAAAATTGAAACAGTTTTGAAATTCTTTAACGACAAAAAATCAGTGTTTTACCATATGACTTTATCGCGGAATAATAATTGTGACACTATCTGAGTTGAGTCAATCTTCGGTTATTGTCGTTTGCCAAAATTACCAACACGAATGGTTTATTGTTTCCGTTCGCTGGATGTCGTGCAGACTCATTTTGTAGGAAAGCAAAATTTTACAAATCATTTTTGCATTTTACTTATATAGAAAGATTATGCAATCACTGTGAAAACCGACTTTTGAACCGAGGCCAGGAAGGCCGAGTGTCATATAGCATTCGACTCAGTTCGTGAAAGGTCTAGAATGGAATAAAGAAAACTTCTAAATTTCATACGGATCCGAGTTCCGCTTCCGGAATTACAGGGTAAAGAGTGTTGAACATTTCAGACAGTTTCAATCGATAGGCCTTGTCAGTTGATGACCAAGCGTATCCGTTTCCTGGCTTTCGGTTTGGAAGCACCGGAAATAGTAGTCACACACTTTAAGATGGAACTCACTTTTCTCAGCTTGACTTTTCCTTCCGATGCCGATCCTTCGATTCTATACATAACTCTTAAATTTCATTCGTATCTGATCTGATTTGAACTTTAATCAAATAATTGAATGAGGTTGAATTTCATCCGGATCCGACTTCCAACCGAAAATGTCTTAGATAATGTAAGATCTATCTATCTTTGAATCGATCTTTGGATATAGCTGATATGATAATTCTGCATGGATATTTTGCATTTCGATCTCCGTTCCACGCCAAAATAGCTTTCTTTAGAATCAAACGTATTGCTCCCATTTTTGCTGGCATATGCGAATATTTCAAACTGGAATTATCTCGAGCGTACTGTGCTAAACGAGAAATTTCAGAACTTACAAAGTCACTGTTTGAGCTATCTTTCGTGGAAGACTCTCTATACCATACATTTTAATAGCATCAAGACCTGACATGATATCAAAAACTGGATTATATCGAACGATTAAAAGTTTCACACGACTGGAGAATCAAATATGATAGTTTGCCACGTGCGAGAAAAGCATAGCATGCTAAGATGGGACCGGTATGTGAGTATTTTTTCATTCGCTAGCGAAAATACTCGCATATGCACGGAAATCCCTCCAATCAAAAAATTACGATCTCGCAATTTTTGATTTTTGCAGTTGTTGTTTTAACTAATAATTAGTTGATTCGACCAATTTGCTATTTGATTTGCACATATTGAAGTAGTTGAAAAATATGTTGTTTTTAATGCTGTCTTATGTCAAAAACAGCACAAAGCAAAACAAAAATCGCAATGGAAAATCAACCATTATTTTAGTTGAAATTCAAACGCGTTTCTTAAACATTTTCATGCAAACTAAATTCACTTATTATACGTTTGTAAAACTCGTGAAGAGTAACTTTTGAATGTAGTAAATTAATGTTTATCATAACACTAGTTGTCCGAATAATAATGTGATGATAAATTATCTACATCTTTACTGCTTTGGTGTTACAAGAAGAAACGATTGATATAAAAGTGCTATGCACAGAATTGATAGCCGTTAGAGATATTGCAATTAACAAAACGTGTTTAACCAAAACTAGAACCAAATGAATTGTATGCGTTTGAATTTTGGTCCTAAAATCAACTTGATTCTCCATCGTGAAATGCATGTTAATGAATGAGCATCATGTTATCTTCAAGTCATGTACAAAAATTGTATGAACAAAGTGATTAAATTGAAAATGTTTGATATTCATTTATATCATCTGTTGAAACTGTAAGTTGCCATGGCTCAAAAAATAAAAATCAGTGCATTCGGTTCGACTTTTTGTTCGTAAGTAATATAGTGGTCACAATAAGAAAGTATCGTTGATCGTACCAGCACTACTAAAAGACAGTATATTAAAAACAAAAATAAAAATGGTTTCAGTGAATAATTCATTTAATATAAAGTAAGTGCTGAGAAAGGTTTTATCATACCGATAGATGGAAGGTAATATCATTTTTCAGCTCTATTAAAAATAATACTTGCGCTTGATAGGATATGATCCTTTACCGAAAACTAAAAAATTAAAAATAAATTTTAGGAACATAGGATCTCGTTAGACTTTGAATTTATATACTAGTTTTTTTTCGCAAATCAGTTACCAATCATAGAAATCAATTAATTTGATGCGTTACTTCTGTACATGACCGCCGGGTTCAGTGCGTAGAAGCACTACGCACAGAACTACAACAACATTAACTTATATTTATAACGTATATATATTTATAAAATACATTATTTGTATGAAATATTACATGTTTTTGCCTTTCTCATATAGAAAGGTTATGCAATCACTTGGAAAACCCACTAGTGAAAATTGGCCCGGAGGGCCAAGTGTCATATACCATTCAACTCAGTTCATCGAGCTGAGCAATGTCTGTGTGTGTGTGTGTGTGTGTGTGTGTGTGTGTATGTGTCAAATAATCTCACTAGGTTTTCTCGGAGATGGCTGAACCGATTTTGACAAACTTAGATTCAAATGAAAGGCCTCCTGGTCCCATACGGAATTCCTGAATTTCATCCGGATTCGACTTCCGGTTCCGGAATTATAGGGTAAAGTGTGTTCAATATTGTACACCGTCACTCAAACCGGCGAAACAAAAGACGTAGAAAAAATTCTAAACTGGTCTCAAAACTACACAAATCGAAAGTCAGTATCAGTAGGCAACTAAACAAACCGATTCCGGCTATCCTGGTTCCCGGTATCCGGTTCCGGAAGTACCGGAAATAGTAGTCATATATACCAAAATAGATCTCACTCACTTTTCTCAGCGATGGTTTGACCGATTTCCACAAACTTAGATTCAAATGAAAGGTCTCGTGATCCCATACGGAATTCCTGAATTTCATCCGGATCCGACTTCCGGTTCCGTAGTTATAGGGTAAAGTGTGTTCAATATTATTTAAAAGGTATTTTTATTCAGGCCTATTTGCGTACAAGCTTTACGTGGCCGAATTAGCCGATTTTTTAAATAAAGAGTTTTTTGAAGTGGATCTCGTCGTCACTCTTTTTCTAGGAGGAGAAGAGCTTCCATTTCCCTCCTGCGAGGGTTGAGGGGCACTTTATTCGTGGCTCGTCTCGTCATCCATTGCCTCATCGGTTGTATTGTTGTTGGTGTCCGTCTTCGTTTCGTTTTCCTTGTTGTTCGTAGTCTTGAGCTGGTTGCTAGTTGCTTTAGATGCGCCTTGTTGTACAATGGTTACAGTTGCTGATTGGTTTGATGGTGAAACATGAGTACTGCGCTCACTAGTTTTCGTTGTTGAACGGTTGACCTTGTCTTTGGTAGAAGATGTCTTTTTCGCAGTTTCAGTGCAAGGTTTACCGTAGTGTGCAGGCTGTTTACAAAACTGGCATGTAATCAGCTGATTTTCATAGGTAATCAACGTTTTGCACGGACGTGTCCCACCTTGACCACAAATGATGTAAGATGGAATTGCCTTACGTAGTTGCATACGCACAACTCGCATGCCGTTCCGGATGCCGGGAAAAAAATCCGCCATGCTTCCCTTTCGATGGAAAGAACTTCACCGTACTGCGACATATTCTCCCGAACGTACTGATCGGTGACCTGCGGGGGGAGGTCATGCACGCGTACTTCTATGGCACTGTCCACCATGTGCACAAGGATTTTGTATTTAATGTTATCGCACTCAACACTGTGCACCTCGTTGTTAACCGAAGCGAATGCAATTGCATCGCTTTCACGTTTAAACATAATGTACACACAGTTAGACGCCTTGTTGAATTGAATCTCACTTACATTATTAGCATCTAGATGCATTCGTTCTTTAAGTAAGATTTCAATTTCATTTGCTGCTGGTCTAACTTTGCAACGCTTGAAATCTATACAAATTGAATTTGGTCTTGCAGGCCAAGATTCCGGCTTTGTTAAATCGTATTTGACCATTCCGTACACTCTATTGTTCACTGTACTATATTGTCTTTGTTTCTGTTGTTTCGACGGTAAATGATTTGCGACTGCGTCGTGTGAGATGCGAGCACGAACTGTGAGTGTGTTCAATATTGTACACCGTCACTTAAACTGGCGGAACAAAAGCCGTAAAAAATTTTGTAAACTGGACTCAAAACCGTTTTTCCCAATCTTAGGGTCAAGTGAAAGGTCTTATGGTCCTACCAAAGATTACTGCATATTTTCGGATACAACAAACATTTAAATCGTCATTTAGAATGCGATGGCAAAATTGCATAAAATCTTCAAAATTTCAATAAAAACTAGTAGCGTTTGTACGTCATGTTAGTTGGTGGCCGTACGAACCGACTTTGATTATACCGGTTCTCGGGTTCCGGTGCCGGAAGTGCATATAATAGTGAACCCATTTCGTTTTCTTAAGGATGACTTACGCAATCAAAGCACTGTTTTATTCTGTATGTTATGCATAAACAATCTCTTGGTTTCTTTCAAAAATCGAAGAGAAATATTTTGAATAGAATATCTCAATATTATATGTACATGAGAAAGGCATCATTACACCACTAGGTGGATTAAAACAGGTTTTTATATATCTTAACATACCGAATTTTCACTTGAACAATCAGAACGTATATCAAAAAGGAATATTTTATTGTCATTCAAAATCAATAATTTTGCAGCGTGAATGTGGAATACAAAGAATCATCAGAGCACTCTCCAGAGACTGTAAATACAATTCCATGGAATAATTTCTATGATTCTATTTGCTTATAATGAAGAGAAGCTTCCTACGTTTTAGGTTAAAAAATAAAGGTTTGGAAATTTACACCTCTTATCACTCGAACTCTATTTCAAAATACAATTTTGAAATTATTAAATGATTCACCTGACCTACGACATGCATTCAATATTTTCCGACTTACATTCAAATTTCATGTTCTGTCATTTGCATGTATCTTAGCGATCGTTCATGAACCACGTAGAACAAAATTTGGGTACTTTTACATATAGCACACTGCCTATACTTGCACATCAGTCCCACATTGACAATCGACAAGTTGAGAAAAAGATGAATACATATTTCGGTAAAAATTCGCTTTTTCCGCTACTGTAATCTTCGATGATTCTTTGTATTTCACATTCACACTACTTGGTTAACAATGGTAGTCGCTGAGTCAATTTTTATCAAAGAGAATAAATAAACTACATTAGAATCCTTCTGGTGCAGGCCTCAATCATCACCTTTTACTGAAATGTATACTTTACGGTGTAAAAGATTGGGATTCGTCATTTTCCGCAAGATTCCGATGATATCTTCGATAGCGACGAGGTCTATTTTCAAACTAGATTACAGTCAATTTATTTTTCTCGTTACCCCCTATCGTTCAGCACTTTGTTACTTATCTGGAAGGGAGTAATAAATCCGAGCATTGGTCATTTTTGGAACGAGTTCAATTCACGATTAGTAGATTCGTATGATTCCACGCAACGTCGAGCAATAAGATAACAAAATACTTATGTAATCTTATGTTTAGCTTCCGGTTTTTTTTGCGAATACTAGATAATGAGGCAAGTAACTATTTGTAGACGCTTTTTTACACACCAAACCACTGGAACAACGAGAATTCCCCATGTTTCCTGATAAACCGCAACATGCTAGTATTTGTATTCCCATCATTATATCATTTCCCCCCGCAGCTTTTTTATTTATTATTTTAATCGTCGGATCCGATCTGTCCAACACTTCCCAAACGACTCAATGAAATTATCATCAAAATCGAAAGAACCCGTTGCGGGTCAAACCACCTGTACCGGGAAATCCACCGATCGCTGACATGATTGCACCCGAAACAAGCCTCCCAATATGATAATCGCGATTAGACGCTCTCTCCATCCCGAACAGCATCCCTTGTTCTAGTCTCCACCGCCTGAAATAGCCGCATCCAGCCCAGCCAAGCTAAACCAGGAGAGCCGGTGGGCAAAACCCAAAGCGTAGGGATTTCCCCATTCACGAAAATCGTGAGCGTCACTGTGTTACCTCGTAGTCGTCACTAACGTCACCGGCAGCGCCCGGCAGTTACTCCCACACACACACGAACGCACACAACACATCGCCGATCGTAGT